>NW_009726826.1:0-43467 GCF_000703405.1 Apaloderma vittatum
GACAGGAGCGTGACCTGCCTTAGAAGAGGGGACTGCGCGGAGTTGAGCACCTCCGCAGTGTCTGACTGCCTTCTGCCCTCGAGGAGGGGGAACCCGCGCAGGGCCTGGGCTGGAGGCGGCAGAGGCTCCGAACAACCGCCAGCCTGGCTCAGCACGGCCCGGGCCAGCCCTTCACGGACCGAGGGGCCTGCTCACTCCGGTCTTCAAGCACTGCCGTTGCGTTGTGCGGGGGTTTTGGATTATTCTGTGAGTTGCTGTGCAGCTACAAGCTCAAGCTTTGAGCAAAAGCTCCGGTAACTGAATTTTCCCCCTCAAGGGAAAAGCGGGTCATCCAGCTGAGCGGCGTTGAGCAGGGCGCTGGGGTTGTGTTCTCACCTCCCGGCCTTCTTTTCTGTTATCACCTTTGACAATCTGTACGGTGCTTCATGAACCTTGGGGAGACGACGCTTGGCCTGCGCTTTGGAGCACATGATGAGGGTGGACCCCATTCATCAAACCATGAGGCCATAGTAGATAGTTGTTGGTGTCCTTGGTCCTTGACGTGGCTTTACTGAAAGAAAAGACGCTCACGCTGCAACGTGTGGGCCTGGGGCAGGAGGAACACGTGGCACCGAGAAGCAGTGGAGGAGATGGACACAAGAGACTAGCCTGAGAACATCCTGCACCTTCAGAGCCTCCTTTCAGGATCTCCCAAGGGCCCAGCTGCCACTTTGCGTGATGTTCTTGGAAAATATCACACTCGCATTTACTACTGCTTTTTTAGTTTCCTGACCCCTCGTCGCTTCTAGCTGTAATGGCATCCCCTTATCAGGGCAGGCATTTCAGGAAGCTGCAGTCCTGTTTCTCGTCGGCAATATTTCCTGAAATGCTCGGCTATCGCAGACCAAGGGAGACCAGCTCAACACTGCTCTGTAAACAACGAAACCACAGAGCCATCAGATGTCAAAGCAGACAAGGCTGTAGCCTGCAGAGTCAGGGCAGGCAGTGTTTCCTAGAGGCCTTGGCAGAACAGCCAGGCATCAAAAGCCACTATGTTATCCAAAGCCTGTAGTATCTACATGCACTTTATCAATAAATGCTGTCTTTTCCCATTTGGAATGGAACCTTTTTTTTTTTTTTTTTTCTGAGTAACGGTATTTCTCTCCCATTCCTTGATCACAGATTTCCTCAGAGACAACAGAAGAAAAAATAAAATACTGTTTCCATCCTCTTGCTACAAAACTTATACCAGCCCATTACTACTTTGTGACCTAATCATGGTAGTTCTCCTTTTGTTTAGTCACAAAATCTGGTCGAGATTTTTGGCGAGTAGCAGCCCATCCTTTCTTCTGCTGGGCATCCCTGATTGTAACTCCAGTTTTTCGGATGTCTATTTTCTCTTGCCACCCAAAGGTCACATGGGCGTGGGTGGGCTACCTTCTCCCCTGACACTGAGCCAACTCTCCTCAGGCACTCCCAAAGGCTGTGAAGCCTCTTGCTGTCCTTCCACCTTCCAGACCTGGGTGCATGCCTCAAGGGCTGGCATTCAGCCCTCAGGATTTCTCATGGGAGCTGCTCAGAAAGAAGTTCTCACCGTGTAGCAGCCCAGGAACTCCTGCCAGACTCTGCAGTGAGAAAGGAGAATGTCTGCCAGGAAGGACGTCTGGTCTGGAGACACAGTTCAGCCTCCACTTCCCCCATTGCTGAGGGTTTTCCACTGTGAGTTCCCTTCCTCTCAACTTTCCTTGGGCGTCAATTTGAAAAACTCAAGAGAAATTCAAGTGAGCTGGTGCAGAAAGAAACTTGTAGGGGTTTTCATGGTGGCGTTATTCCTATTCACCTTACTATGAAGCAGGCTGACTTCTGACGAAGCTGCAAAGGAGGTTTTTGGCAACGCGGTGTTCAGTGAGGCCAGAGAATCCTGTGGTTTGTCTCGGCCCTGTGCGGGAGAACCATCTCAGTGTCACGGAAAGGCAGTGTCACGCAGCTGGCCCAGCCCTTTCTGCATCGTCAGGCTGAGGTGCTTTCCAGCCCTTCTTCACACGTGTTCAACAACCCTTAGAAAACCAGCATGGTTTAAACATTAAAAACCCTCTTGAAAAATTCAGCGGCAAAGTTCACCTGCTTTTTAGAGCAGTATTTAAAGCGGCGTGGAAGTGTCTTCCCACTCTCGAGAACTGGGCTTCAGTCCAGCCTGTGTCACTGGGAGGAACTAGGAGAAAGAGGAGCAGCCTCCAGCGCTGGGAGGAGATGGGCTGGTCTGCTCCCCAGCAGCGCTCAGGGCTAGCTTTCACCTCCTCCGTTGCCTTCTAGCACTTAACCTAGCTCTGTTTTACGAAAGCTAAGGAAAATCAGGTCGGTTGTTTGGAGATCCAGCAAAAGTTAAAACACTGAGGCTTTTTTTTAATCCCCACGGAAAACACAGATCAGCAGTACCTCATACCACTCCGTTCGCCAGATTGTTTTGCGCTAGCACTCCACGTCCTCTGGGTGCTTCACCTTCCCCATGCCGCTCGGGTATGCCGATACTGTCAGTACCTTTTTTTTTTTTTTCCTAGTGTGAAAAGCGAGATGAAATGTGCTGCCCAAGGTCATGCAGTGAGATGGCAGAGATCACTGGCGGAGGTGAAACCAGAGATCTAATGAGCTTTAGTCCAGCCCATTTACAGCAGGTTTTGGTTACCTTACCCATCGAGTGCAGATAAATGTTGTGCTAATGGCTCTCTGCTACATTCACCTGTCAAGATAATACCTCAGTGGCTACCTGCCTGACCTCCCCTTTCCTGCAGCGGTTCAAGTAGTTAGATAGTCATATCTTGTTTTATTTCCTTAGAGAAAGAGGTCTCTCAGCCTCTGACTCATCAATAGTTAAGAACGGAATTTCTGCTTTCCTTAAGAAAAATACAGAGTAAAACCATTGCACTGGTGGTATTGAACTCGCAAAGCTGCCGGGTCAACAGCTGGCCATGCTGATGCTCTTTAAATGCAACTTTATAAGTTTATACACATATAAGGTGTTGAACACTGTCTGTTACATCCACTTACAGGGACTGTTTGTATTATCTCCGGTGGCTCCTAAAAGACTTGTCACTCTCTGTCTTACCCAGTCAGGAAGATACCATGAAGGACTCTTTTTTTAAGAAATACTCCTTGTCCTCGTCATCATCAGTTCTGTTCTGGTTCCCTCTTAAGCAGATACAGCACGTTGCAACAGCAGCCCACCTCCACAACCTTACAGGCAAGCTAGAATACTCCAAATTTCAATAGAGTTCAGAATTGAATTGCAAAAAAACTTTTTGCAAGAGTGCTAGACACGCCCCGCGTAAATAAGTCCTGTTTAAATGACATGTTCTGTGACTTCTCGTTCTGCGCTGTTTGTTCCTTTAGGTATTTTGCTTTTTGCCTCTCAGTAGGTTCTGTGAGGAGATGTGACCCTGTGACTTACCAAGTTCTGCCTAATTTCGCCTGCCTGGGAGTAAAGCGTGACACAGGTTTGTTATTCTGGGTCACCGAAAGCAACATCACCTCCAGGAGCACCACTCTCGTCATCGCTTTTAACATTGCTCTGAAAAGGTAGCAGTTAGTAACAACGCTATTAATAGAGAACGGAAGGGTTTCTATGCTCAAAGCAAAAGCAAAAAAGAACATGATAAATTCAAAGAAAAGAATGGAAGCCAGCTAAGAAACGTGACTGCTTTAGGAAGCACACAGTGCTTGATCCTTGCTCTGTGGAAGGATCTCCAGTAGGCGATGGGAACCTGGAGGATTTCTTGTCCAAAAATGTCACCAGGAAGCTGAGAGCACAGGACTGCCTGGGTTAATACCTTCATAGCTCTTCTGCCAGCAGACAGCTCAGGATACACAAATCACAGCAGCCCCAGGGCAGCATCTCTGTTTCCACCCTTTGCCATGTGTTGGCATCAACTGCAGAGTGTTTGCACTTTGTCAGGCTTGTCTCATCCAAGCCCTCACCTGCTGTGAGAGTTCTATGCAAAATCATCTTTCTTGGGACATTAAAATGCAAATCACTGGACTATGGAAGCAGCATCAAGTATATTCTCTTCCAGACCCCATCCCTGATCCCTTCTGGGACAAGACTGGGCTGTGCCCTGCCAATACGTGGGGAGGTGAAGTTCAAGACTTGTATTTTGAGAAGATTCCATGATTCTCAAAATTGGTAGCAAAACTCCTGTTGACTCCCACGAGATTAAAAGGTGCCATAAGTAATTCTGTTTACCCCATAACCTGTCCCTTTCCTATGAGGTTTCCCAAGTGCTGCTGGGCACGTGTAATCACACGGTACAGCTGAAGACCTGCTACCTCCCAAAATCTTGTTTGTGCTGTTTCCTGGCAATTGTGGAAAGCAGTGGCTGGAGACATCTCCCTAGGATGAAACCTCTGGCCAAATGCTTTTGAAGACGTACTCCTAGGAGCAGATTAGTATCTGCCATGCTAACCCTGGGGGAACTGGAGGTGTTTTGTTGGAGACAGGGTAGACCAAACTGGTGAGACTGGATTTCGCTCTGTGCACCTCTTACCTGTCTTCTTGCAGCTTTGCCCTGTCGCTATAACACTCTGGATGAGAACAAAGCTACAAGGTTAAACCCACAAGTAACTATCTAGTTACTATCCTTCCATTGAAACAGCATTGAAGAATGAACTATTAACCATAGAGTGTCCTAAGATTAATAGCTTTTGGAAGTCTCCCCTTCCCAGGAATATTCCTTGTGAACTCTGTTTCCCTTAATTTATATTCCGAGGCATAAATTCAAGAGATTCAGATTTACCCTGAGCTATGGAATTAAGTGTAACTAAAATGTCAGACAGATTATTTATGTGACTGTGAAGTTCCACCACACAGTTACTGTTTTAGCAGTGCGATGATATCTTCGAGTACAGAGTAGATACTGGTGAGGGTCGTGACTTTTTTCCTAAGCCTTTATTTTAGGCTATAAAGGATATGCCTGATTTGAACCCCTAACAAAGGAGATTTTAAGTAGTCATTAACAATTCCGTGTAGAAACCAGAATGCACCCCATTTCCCTGCAACTTCTTAATGCGTCTCGCTCGCAGCTGCCAAAATAAGAGGGAGGAAAAAATATATATCCGGGTAGAGTATTTGGCTCAGCACAGCAACTGCAATCATAACCCAGAAAGCAAATGCCTCGTGAGCAGTGTTGCCATTTTATTTTCCTGACCTTGTGTCCATCGCTGTCCACAGACGACCTTGCATCATGTGTATCTAATTTCCAAGTGAGACTTTATTGAAATATGTTTCCCTGTGTCCTGTCTCGCTTTCTGGGGAGGGCTTGGTGTTGAGCCGTACGTCATCACTGGTAGTGTGCAGCTGGCACTCTCCCTGCTCTCTGTCTAACAACTGGCCGAATTCGTCCTTTCCACTTTGAGCACTGCAGCTGGGATAAGCTATACAAAAAGAATAAAAAGAGAAGTACCTCTCCTGAGACAGCTAGGATGCTACAGATTAAGCTGCTTTGATTACAGCCACTAAATATGCTTTGGTTTTTCATATGAAATACCAAAAGGAATCTGCTGGAGACCCCTGAGTCCCTCGGGTATGTTCACGCTCCACATACTACCCAGGATACAAGCTCTAAAGGCTGCCAGTGAAATCCAGGCCCTTGTAGCCTCCTGAGAATATTTTTCCTATAAAGCTGCGAAACCGTGAGCAAGTAGCTTTGTGTGATCACTCAGAGGTAGACACGCAGGGGAGGTTACTGAAAAAGTCTTGGGTAATTGGGAAGAGTTGGTCTCGTGTTAGAAAGCTTGTTTCTCCGTCTTGGTTTGCCTGGAAGCTGAAGCACCTGTGGTGTGTCCTTCCCATCCCCCAGCAGAGCAGGACAGTTGCAGTTTGGAGGACGAGCAAGCCCTGGGAGATTGATGGACACTACTTTGACAGTTCGTGGGTTGGACTTGGTGGCTGTGGTTGATCGCTCTTGATCTGGCTTGCGGGAGGGGGCCACGTGGTCTTCTGATGAAGGTGGCTGAAAAGGGAGAAATGTGTTTTACAGAGTTCAGGAGGACCCAGGGGATGGCATGAAGACAACACTTCTTATTTAGGAAAGGAAAGAGGAGGCCACAGATCTTGCAGAGTTAGTGGATTGTGCTGGCCTTCTGTTTGGACTGAAAACACTTTTCATAACCTTGAAACCATGATTTGCAAATGTCTACTTTGTACCTAACTAAAAACCTGGGCAGATCTTCAGGTTGAGTTAACATGATCAGCTAAGACAGTGGTAACAGACATTTAGGTCTCACAGTGCGCTTTCAGCAGGTATCTTTAGGACATGGCTCTGTTAAATATAAGCCACTTAAGAGGTTTTAGGGAAATTCTTCAGATACTAAAGATCCAAGCAAAGCCATGTCGTCCTGCTCTTCTTGGCTGGGACTTCACAGCATCTTGATACCAGCACATAAAAAATTAACACATTCAATAATGCTTTTTTCCTTACTCAGAACTCACAGTGGCCTAACAAGATGCAAGCCAGACAAGTCATAGAACTGTAAATTCCCATCTGGCCCGAAGGAAAAAGAACATTTTAGAAAACAAGAGAGAGATACAGAAATTCACACCATACTTCACTGTGCAGGGCAGGAAGTCTCTTGCTGTCTAGGAAGGGAGATATTTCTCTGACATGGCCATCTGGAGGCCTCTACTAGATTGTCTGGTTAAAAGTTGTCAAGCGAAAATCTCGATTAAAAAAACCCGACAGAACGAACAGGATTTTTTAGTATGCGCACTGTCAAAATTACAGACCATGGCAGTTTTGACACCTACTCCTTGTAATTTGGGATTCCTTCAGCAGGCAGGCACTGGTCCCTGTCACACGGCAAAGCTGCAAATGTAAGCACACAGCCAAGTATAAGTGAAGGGTTAGAAAACATGCCCAATGCAAGCAGCGCTGCTACATTATGATAATGCACATTTAAATGACACAGGAACTCTGAAAATGCTGACACACTCATCTATCAGAGGGCTCCTTAATGGCTACAATTATTTTCCTCGTGTCTTGCACTTCAAGACAAAGACAAGGCTGAGCTGTGGCCACATTTAGTTGGTGAATAACATCAAAGAGTAAAGAACTGGGCTGTACGCTCACCTGATTGTGACACAGAGGAGACCAGAAACTCCTTTTGCATGGCAGGAGACAAGTGGGGCTAAATAACTGCTGCCAAGAAATGGCTCACAGACTAAGCTCAGAGTCCCAGACTGGGACAGTTATAGAACCATTAAGGTTGGAAAAGACCTCTAAGATCATCGAGCCCGACCATCCACTCAACACTACCATGACCACTAAACCATGTCCTGAAGTGCCACATCTACATGTTTTTTGAACACCTTCAGAGATGGTGATTACACCACTTCCCTGGGCAGCCTGTTCCAGTGCTTCACCACTCTTTCAGTAAAGAAATTTTTCCTGATATCCAATCTAAACCTCCCCTGGAGCCACTTGAGGCCATTTCCTCTCATCCTATTACTTGTTACTTGGGAGAAGAGACTGACCCTCACCTCACTACAAACTTCTTTGAGATAGCTGTAGAGAGCTAAGGGTCTCACCTCAGCCTTGTCTTCTCCAGGCTGAGCAACGCCAGGTCCCTCAGCTGCTCCTCATCAGATTTATTTTCTGGACCCCTCACCAGCTTCGTTGCCCTTCTCTGGACGCACTTCAGCACCTCGATGTCTTATACTGTGGTGCCCAGAACTGAACACAGTACTCAAGCTGTTATTAATTCAAGTTAATACAGACTCCTGTGGAACCAGATGCCTTTTCTCTGATTTTTCTCCCATTCACAGGCTCGTTTGTATGCCAAGGCAACAGGGAGGTTACTACTCCCCTCTGCTCAGCATCCTGGATAGCATAACGAAGGTTTGGATCCTTGGTTCAGAGCTACTGAGAAACTGTCCGGGGTTCAGCAAAGGGAGCCCCAGGGCTCATAATCTGCAAGAAGAGGCCGGGCAGGGCTGAGCCTGGCAAAAAGGAGGTGGAGAGGCAATCTTGTGGCATTCACTCCTACATCAAGGGCAATTAGAAAGATGTTGGAGCCAAGCTCTTCTTGGCAGTGACAGACAGTATAACTGGGGGCAGCGGCCATGTATTGCACTTGGGGAAGTTCAGACTATATGCTGGGAAAACCTGTTTCACGGAGCACAATGCAACGTGGGAACGCACTATCTGGAAAGGCTGTGGGCCTCCATCCTCAGAGGCTGAAAGCCCGGCTGGCTAAACCCACTGCAGGTCTGACCTCGTGTAATGGTCCTGCCTGGAGCGGAAGATTTGACTCCTGATCTCCAGCAGTCTCTTTCAACCAGCATTCCTATGATCCTGAAAAACCATTCTTCTGCCTCTTCACTTTTTTTTCCTCTGGCCCTGGGCACAAGTCACACCCTTTGTCTCCTTCCACTGCAAGTCTGCATTTCAGATTCAAAGACGAGTCACATGGATACATGGAGGGCAATTACATCTCAGTGAGCAAGAGAGAATCAGCTATACATGTGTGGGAAGCTTAACTGGTATGGCAAAAAGTATGGAAGGTGGGGGAAACAGTAAATAACTCTGATAGACATCCTCGAGACTTGTTTGGGTTCGGGTTTCTCCAGTTAATTTAGTGCTTACCGTCCTTGTTGGAGAGGATTGGCGCTAACAGTTCTTTAGCTTCTGATAGCAAAAGGTCAACAAGATCTGAAGATGGAAGAGATGTATCTGAGACTGCCTCTGTTTTATCCTCTTCTGTTTCACTGTTGACTCTTACAAATACGGAAAGTGCCATCAATACTGCTATCATAGAAGGATCATTGAAAATCCCGGCCAGCCTCTTGTGAAAGGATATTCTACATAAATTTTGTGCGTTCAGGGAGGATTGCATCTTGATTGCTCAGCAGCACGGGAGACTCTCTTTTATGCTTGCTTGTGTTGTCGTCTTACAGACAGATGCCAATGCATTTTTTAGCATATTTCCTTCCTTATATTACAAGTAACCATCTCGAAAATTTAAAAATGGTTTTCAATCATTCTTAAAACCCAGTTTTTTTAAAGGAGCTGGTCATTATCGATGGGACAGTGACCTTTCAATAATTCAATCAATTAAAAACTCAAATAAAGTTGTGATACATTTTTTTCCAAGTGGAAAACAGGAGATAAGTTCAGGTTGAAGAGGAGTCCAGAAGCCTGAACTTTATTTCTGCAACCATTTGTGCAGTTGAGAGTCCTGCTTTTCATAAGTTCTTTGCTTAAACTCTATCAGTTTCTGTAACTGCTAGTAAAAAATGGATATGCTCTTTAAGCCAAAACTTGACTCAGGTTAGGAAAAGCATGTTGGGTCAAAATTCTCCTTTTCTGAAACAACCCGCTTAGGGTCTCTGCTAACAAGAGAAACTTAACCAGGAGTGTTTCACCTACTTAACTCCCAAAACAGCCTGAATGGAGAACAAACCCCACCCCAAGCACCAATCCACCAGCAGCCTCCAGATTGCCTTTCCCCAGTGGTTTTGCTCCCAAAGCGACAGTATCTTAGAACCTCTGGGTAAATTCTGTGCGAATCACGTTCCCCTGAGAAAGGTCAGAAAAGGACATTTCATGTTCCTGTTCAAGATTCCCAGAAGCCATCTCCTACCTTTTCTCATCTGGTAAATGACTGGGTGTGCTCAGGATCTTATGGACATTCTGCAACGCAATGAAAAAGATAAAAAAAAAAAAAGGTTTCAAGCTTGTAGGAATGAATAATTCCTGAGAACAAACCCCATGGGTTTTTCCTGGTGATCAGATTTAATATGACAGTAATCAGCTTCTGCTTATTCATTGCCCTTGAAGCAAATATCTCAAGGCCTTTTGCAATTCAAGCAACATTCACAGCCTATGCAAATACATAGACACATCTAAATTACGCATTTTAATACCAACACTAAAATATATGAAATGCAACATAGAAACACTCTTCCAAACAACAATTTTGCAGGCTGCATTTCACTGAGCCTTGATCATCGCTACTTGCAACCCATCGTTTCTGGATTGTACCCACACGCGTAAGCTCTCATTACCATGCAACGGTTAGTGAATTCTCAAATGCTACTGAGAGGTGTGTAAAAAGGACAATATGTTGCTCCAGTGGTCAAAAATCCTGTCATGTTAGGCCCTGGGGCCAAGTCAGATCTGTTCCCAAAGCGCAGCTACAAACAGCATGGGTACCAGCATGTAGCACTGAGGGTCTTCGAGGCATTTTAATTCTTCCTTCTCGGGCACAGCAGCTACGCTTCCTTGTGCTCCACAGTTCTCTAGGGATCTCGAGTGCTCTTGGGACAGGCTACTAGTAGCTGTAGCAGATATACTGAATATTAGTGATCCCATGCTGGTGAATTTACTAATTATGTGTGTGATTTGGCAGGAAATCTGAGGGGGAAAAGCACCAGAAGAGCAAAACTGCTCTTGGACTTCACATTTGTTGTGTGGAGACGCAATAATCCTGTTATACAAAGGGAAAGTGAGAACACGTGGTTTTTGACAAGAGAGTTCCCGAAGGAGCCTCAACCTGAGAGTCACTGTGGGACTGGTGAGCCAGCGACAGCGGAGCCACCAGGGAAGATCTGCACCACAGTGTTTACATAGCTCATAGGTACATGAGCATACACAAGTTTATTCCCTAGTTTCTCCTAACCAACAGACAGTGCCTTTGTAGTATGAGGTAGAATAAAAAAATCCCAAACAAACAAACACCAAAACCCTTCCATGCTTATGGAGCAGGAAG
The DNA here is from genome assembly GCF_000703405.1 of Apaloderma vittatum. NCBI lineage: Eukaryota > Metazoa > Chordata > Aves > Trogoniformes > Trogonidae > Apaloderma > Apaloderma vittatum. The sequence continues at coordinate 10,738 of NW_009726826.1, forward strand.
TTATTAGGACTTGCAAAGACACCCTGAAGGTAAGAGACCACAGTGATGCCACCAGCACCGAGGGAGGTTCTGCACTTCACCTGCACAAACAGGAGCAGTTTCCTGTTGCAGATCTCCAGGCGCTTCCGTGAGACTTCTGATTTTCGTAACTGGCCGTCAGCCAGCGACAACTGTCTCTTCAGTTCCAGGATGTCCTCCTGTGATGGGGTCAGAGGAAGAAGAAAGAAGTGACGATGATGATCCAGCCTTGGTTTTTGGAAACATCAATTTATGACATTTGCTACGAACAGAAAACCACTGTCCTTTTGGAATGGACTCTGGAAATGATACAGATTATAATATATATATATATATTTCTATAAGTACAAGAGGGGAAACACACAGAAGAAGGGTCAGGAGGGTTGTGGGTTTTTTTCCCAGGCTGAGAGGTTGCACTACCTCAATTTCAGAGACGTGTTTTGCTTTCTTCCCCACCAATTGTATCTTCAGTTCTGCAATTTCAGCTTCCAGCAAGTGGATCACTTCCTCGTAGTCCTGCTCCGCGCTGTGAGCCTGTCTCTGCACAACCTCAGCCATCTGCAGCTTGTTGTGCAGTGTGCGGTTCTCGGAGAGGAAGCCAAGAGCTTTCTGGATGAAGGGAGAAGTTCTGGTCAATGCACCAGATCCCCCTTAACCACCAAAACCACTCCAAGTGCCCCAGTGATCTCTTCCCTAACCTGGTTCAGTCTCTGAAGCTCATCTTCCATTGACTTCTTGCTGCTCTCCACCTCTTTCAGGAGGGACTACGGAAAATATTTTCACTGGATTAGAAGCAACAAACAATAGGGCATTCTCTAGAAACAGCCCTGGTCTTGTAGCCCTTGCCCACCAGAATAACATTTTACAGTAGTTGTGGGCATTCTCCCCCGCCCCGCTGCTTTTTGAGGCTCCAGAATTCCACCCAGGCACCGCAGTGGTGCCAACAGCTGTGCTGGCAGTCAGGATGGAAGTACAGGCTGGTCCTTCTGCTCTCCTTGGACTTGATTAATTTGTGAGGTACGTTTTTGTGTTTTAAAATATATTTTCTCACTGCCAAAAAGCACTGCATGCTTTCAGTAAAAACAAGTTTTCACATGAGGTTGAGTGCAAGAAAGCTGCAGTTAAGGAGAGCAGAGAGTCTCCTTTGTAACAAGGAACCCGCAGAATGCAACCTGGTGACTTCTTGTGAGTCTACACCTCACGTACGACTCTACAGCGAGCTACAGCAGAAGGCACCAGCCCAGAAATCTGCTCAGAGGAGAGGCTGCACCTTTAGCCTTCGGACTTCTTGCCGCAGATCCATCATTTCCAGCTGCAGCTGCTCCAGCTCCTCGTTGCTGTTACAGCTGAGAGAATCAAAGGCCTGCAAGGCAGAGCGACAGGCAGCATCACACACTGTTTCAGCTTTACCAAAAAAGCGTGGGGCTAGATGGCAGGCGTGTTGTTTTCCAGGGCCAGAATAATGATGCATCAAAATGGCTTTGAAAAGGAGTCAGCAATTTTATGCCACAGATCAAAAAGTGCGTTAAATAATTCAGCTGCTGAGTTGGGGGGTTTTTGGTTGGTTTATTTGTTGTTTTCACCCCTCAGGATTTCACTCTCTGGTCCCTGACACAGCCAGAATAGCTGTGCTACAGTGATTTTTTAGTGTGTGGACCAGGTAAAACTAGAGAGAGTTGATTAATTATGGCTAATTTTCCTTCCGTGTCACTGCAGAGATGATATGAAGGAAGGAGCCTGTGTTGTTATTTCCTTATTAAAAATGAGAAGTTTGAGGTCTTTTATAGAATTCTTTATAACAGAAATGATTCATGCATAATTCTGCCTTCCCTTTATAACTCTAGAACAACTGAAATATGGTAATTTAGCTTTTTCCATCTCAGAATTATATGCATTTCACATCGAAGACTCATGGATTCAATGCAGAAGAGCATTCAACTGACTAACCGGGGAGTGAAAAGCCGATGTATCCAGCAAACTTGCCACTTCGTGCTGTGTGAAGAGCATAGAGTTGGAATCCAGACCAGCTTCATCCAGCTCCTCCTGCATCAGATCTCTGAGTGCTTGGAGAAGATCTGCAAGAGAGGATCAGTTTTTAACAGGCTAAAAGACGAAAACTCTGTGTGTTAGGAGAAAAATGCCACCGATTTGTTGACAGAGTTTACCAGACTATTGTTTCCTATGCAGTTGAAAAACTTTGTTAAAAAATAGAAAAAAAAATCCCAAATATATTTTCACAGCAGAGCTTCCACGATTGTGGTTCTCAGAATTTTTTTTTTTTAAAGTCAAAACCACACGTCTCTGACAAAAGGCACCTGCCTGTCTCATGTTGCCGATTTAAACAAAAAATAACTCATTGACTTCAGCACTTAGAAAAGGAATTAAACTGACAAGGCTGAAAAGCCAGTTCATTCTGGATTTGACAGAAATGAAAAAAAAAAAAGAAAAGAGAGTCCATCAGGCTCAGAGCTGCCCCCCGCTCACCTCCGTAGGCCACCGTCCCCTGCGAGTCTGTGGTCAAGCTTTGCCGTAACTGCCTCTTCTTTTCCTCAGTCACATCCAGACCAAGATACTGCAGAACCTTGAGCAGAAAGAATTCTTTAACAAGAAAAATGCTGGAAAAACGACTCTTTGAGATGGGTGCTACGAAGATACTTGGTGCTGGGTTTTCTCCTTTCCAGGCAGCATCTCCCAAAGAAGCAGCTTGGGCTGGATTTACATTCTCTCCTTTCTTACCCATGTACTGAAATGTCTGTTCTTGAAGACAGGGACATATTCACATCGCTCCAAGAACAGCTTAGACAGACTGCAAGCAGATTTGCAGCTATGATAAACTGTCGGGAACTTTATCAAAAGCTGATGGAGTCATAGCAAGGCCCAGCTGCGAAGAGCTCAGCCTCTCCTCTTTCTCTTACTGCTCAGGAATTGCACTTGGAACTGAAAAGATAAAAGCTATTCACAGAGTATTTCCCATGGCAACAGGAGACATTCAAACATTTTGCTTCTCCGCTGCACCTTTTGCTCTCTCATTATGGCTGATGCCCTCTCTTATGCTGATATTTATCAATTCAACCCCGGGGCACCACAGAGAAGCAGATAAACCTGTGCAAACCCGTCTATGCTGCTGGCAGCAGTGAGTAAAAGCTTTTAAAAGACAAAGTCGAGCTCAGCAGATTCTGGGAAAGAGCCCAAGTTAAACACTGCCCTGGTCCCAGGCTGCACCCGTGGCTCCTGCTCATGTCAGTACAGCACCTCCCGCACCGTGCCCCAGAAGGGGCCTGGGGACAAGTCCTTGCTCACATTCGTGTCACCTACAAGCCCACGGGACCTGTCTGCTCTTCATGTGCTGCCTGCAAGGCCTGTTTGAGCCCTACTTCCAGCTCCTCTGCCCATCACCCCTTGCACAAGGCTGTCCTGCTGGCTCCCGAGCTTCAGGTATCCTGATCCTCAGGCTGAAGATATTGGCGTCTGGCGTGGGCCACCTTGAAATCATCTCAGGTTCGTGCCGGTGGTCGTGCATCTCCTCACCTCAGCACTGCTGCAGCTGCCTGCTCAGAACACTGGCTTTTAAAAAGTGAAAGCTGAGCATCTCCACTCCTCCAACCAAAGAGGAGCTGCTTTTATCCCTATGACGAGCAGAGGTCGCTGCAAAAATGCAACTCTAAATCCCGCTGTCAGAGAATTCCGCAGGCTTAAAAGCCAAGTTCCTGCTTGTGTGCTGTCCTCTGGAGAGGCGAGAGCAGCCAAAGCTGCTTCTGCCGTCGGGTGGCAGCAGATGCTCGTGGCAGTGGGTCCTGCTTGGAGCTCCCTGGCCCTCACAGAAGGCGCTTCCCCCTCAAATGCCAGCAGTAACCGGGAGCAGAACACACACCCCAAAACCAGACTGGAGCATGGCCATCCCTTTGCTGGGGCCTCGGAGAGCAAATGGGCAGCACTGCCTGCCCTCTGATGGTGCCCATGGAATAGACTTTCCGTAAAATGCTGAAAAGAGCAGCGGTCCCTGGCTGGATCCTCTATGAGATCTCTCAGATCTCTGCCTTCCTTCACCCAGACTAGGCTGTCCGAGGTCACCGCAGCAGCACTGGGAAGTTTGGAGAGCAGCTGCCTGGACCTATGGCCCCAAGTCAAATATGTCACATCCAAGGGAGGTGGAACTGCCAGAAAGAGACTTCTGGAGCTCCCCAGAGCACCAAGAAACACCCGGGATGAGCCAACATGTGTTTAAATGCCCCTTCAGAGAGACTCAGGAGGTTTCACTTCACCCTTTTCTCCCTTTTTATTTTTAAGAGGGTGGACCTGAGCTCTGGCAAACTCATTTGAAGAGTCAAGACCCTTTTTTTCATTTTCCAGACTCTTGATAAAAAACACAGTTTGAGGGCCAACTGTTACACCTCTATCTCAAAAAACCCGCAACAGATTAATTGAAGACCTGGCTTTGGGAAGAGGGATGCCTTTGACTTACCAGTTCCAGTTTCCCATCCTTGAGCCGGATATGGGGATCCAGTGCTACTTTTGGTTTGGTGCCTGAAGCTCCTTTATGATTAGATGCTGAAGTGGGTGCTGAAAAAAAACAAAAATAAATGATAATTGAGGAGCATTTGAGTAGAGGAAAGAGGTGCCTGCAAAGCCGAATTCAGAGCTCTTGTTGAATGAAATATAGGATGTGCACGGCAGGCTGGAAGGCTGAACTAGGCTACTGTTGTAAAGCCTGGATACCAGGGCAAACCCTTACTGAATCTGGGCTTCCGCACAATTTAAAATGAGCCATTATAAGGACTACTTAAATAGCGCTTCAGAAATTTCCAGTTGCAAGGTTTTGTGGAGTCTTGGAGTCTGTGAAAAAATAAAATAATAATAAAAAAAAATCTGCCTGGCTCTTGTCATCTCTAATTGATTAAGTAAAACTGAAACACAATATTTTATAAAATGCAGCCTTAGCTTTCACACAGAAAGTGGAATTGATGCCTCATCATTCCCAGCACTGCCCTCTCAGCTGAAATGACAGAGAGCCCTGCCGCCACGTGTGCTCCTCCATCCCTGGAGGGAACCACTGCTTTCTCCGTCATGATTAATCCTTGTCCATAAGAAACGGTGACATTCCCTAGGAAAAAGAGCTGCAGGAGGCTCTGGAGCTGCCCTCCCACACTCCACAAAAGTGCAAGAATTACGCTGCTCAACCTCAAGCTATCAACCCAAGTTGGTGAAAAAATTCCTTTTTGGGTCAGTTTCACAGGATTTGCCCAGGAAGCAATTTCTTTCACCTGCCTGTGATCTGATTAATGTCATGGGAAGCCCCATCTTGCTGAGCAGCATCTCTTCTCCCTAACCTTTCGAGCACCCACTTCAACCATCAGGGCAAGCGCAAGGACAAGGCAGCGAGAAGCAGCAGAGGTGCTGCGCAAGCATGATCCTCCTAATGCGGGTGTTCCTCGGCCCTGCTTAACGCCAGCGGCTGGGAAACAGCTAGAGGTAACAAGTGGGTTTTGCTGGATCAGCCATCGACGCTTTACTCTCCAAGTTCAAGGGCAGAGCTGTTACCCTTCGACGCGTGGCTAATCAGGATTAGCTCCACGTGGCTTTGCTGTCAGCTCTGGACATGGAGATATCCAGGGCATCCATCAGGCACCCAGAGAGAGGCAGGCACCAGCCCAGGCTCCAAGCCTGGCTGCTGCTCTTTCAAAGCCACTGGTCTGTTTTCATGGATGACAACACTGACACAAAGCCTCCTCAGCACTTCACATTAAAAACAAACAAAAAACCCGCGTCTAATAAAATCCCCTCACCAAGTCAGGACGCGATTAGGTCACTGATATTTGCTGGGATGCCTACATGACCCAGGGCTTCGCTTCTCGTCTCCAGGAGCTCTGGTTGTCTGTGATCATCACCAAAGAGCCTACCTGCAGCCAAGGCCTGCAGGATGTTTGGGGCAGAGAGAACAGACCAGGGGCAGCCCCTGTCCCAGGGTCTCTGCAGCAGAGAATGCAGAAGGTGAAGGCTGAAGCCTTGCTGAGCTTGCCCAAGGTGAGACAGGCATCCCTGGGAACTGAGCTCAGCTCAGTGTCGTCTGCTCCCTGTCTCTCCTGCTAATCCCAGGTGTAGACTAAACGCCACTTTATCTCACTCTTAGCCTTCACGATGGAAATTACAACAGGGCACAGGATCCACAAGCAGGGCCAGTGCCTCAGCAGCATGCGGGGAAGGGAAGGAAAGGAGGGCCGCGAGAACGATGGGCAGCATTTACCCAGGACTGGCTAGGGAAAGCTCAGCTTATCCTTGGGGCAGGAGTAACCTTCATATCATAGGGATAAGGGAGATCTCCTTGCACTCTGGATCATGGGGGTTATCAAGGTTTCCTGTGATTCCTAAGGGACCCGCAAAGCCATTGGGTGATTAGAGTTCACCACCCTGCCTCGTGTCGCTGCCGTCTTATCAGGTGAACAGAGCAGGTCTGTCCCACAAAAGGTAAGAGTTCAGTAGAGGACTCAGAGCATGGAGAGAAAACACAGCATGGAATAGCAAGTAAAGAGCAAAGCTTAAACATTGAGAGAAATCTGACTTCATCACACCCATAAGCAATTTCCCAATTTGACCAACTGAGGGCATCCTTAACGCCTGTATAATGCCCAAGGTTGCTGTGTACATCACAACTATCACTAACTGACTTTTTTAATACTGAGGACCACCTGTTCCCATTAGAAAGGAACGTTGCCTGCAGTGAGACCTGCTGTGTGCCAGTCTGACATCACCTTTGCACATGGGCAAAGATGCTGCTGCAAACAAACCTCAGGCTGAGAATGGAAATTTTCTCTTATGAACGCCTTAGTCCCCAAAACGCCTTAGCAAAGGATTTTGCTACTACAGACAAACACAGACATAATTATTACCCATTGAGTAAGCCAAGCTTCTACCTTCCTTCCCTCCTAGCAGGCTGAGTCCATTAGATTCCATTGCAGCAGAATAAACGCTGATCCAAATTAATTTCACCATCCTCAGCGCCAAGGGGTCAAGGTTTGTCAGCCACACAAAAGAAAACGATTTAGCAGGACTCTTACCTGAGACGGTAAGTTCTGGTGGGCAAACATCCGGTGACAAAGAAGGCACAGGAAAATTGTTTTCACGTGTATTCTAGAAAAACAAGACAAAACAACACAGATAATCGCTAAGCAGAATCTGTTAGTTTAAATAAAGACAGAAGGTGGAGGTGCTCAAGGGACAGTAATCCCTAAAGAGCAAAGGAACCACATTTGCCTCTTGTGGAGATGGGCCAAAAGAGAATCCAGTTGTTGAAGTTTTTAAAATATTTTGGGAGAACACAAAATACATAATTATCAGAGTGAGCATGCTGGGAAGTTGCGGCCAGTGCTCACCCTTCCCTTCGTGCCAGGTCATGGCTGAAAGCACAACTCAGAGGGAAAACTCGAGTCACAGGGTAGATATGCCCAGCACCAACTTCCACAGCTGGGAGCTTGGATGCAGAGCTGGGCACAGGACTGAGGACACGCAGAAAGGTAGTACGGGTGCCCGAGCTCGCTTTTGCCAGCGGAGAAGCCCAGATCTCATTAAAGGTTCCATCTTTTAGCAGTAAAATTTAATTCCAGACACCAGCGTAGTTTCAGATAGGTGCCTGATGTTACACAAGCACACCTTCTCCTGGGCGGTGAAGGATCAAACTACATGTATATGGGCTAAAGCTGACTTTCCTAAGCACATCTCCAGTCTCCAAAGGCAACATGTATATGACATTCTTGCACGTCCATGTCTCCACAGGGTCTGGAAAGAAAGATATTTTGTGAACGATGCTTGTACGAAAGGAACATCCAGTCATCCTTTTCCGAAGGAAGCTAATGTGGAAGAGGGCAGAAGATCCACCTGGCTTTGCACCAGTCCAGGAGAGGAGTGACAAATGCACAGAACCCAGTCACAGGCCTAAATTACCACGAGGGTTGTGCGGTTAAAAGCCTGCCTCACCACGCACAGCTCGAGCACTTGTCTCCACAAAAAAAAAGTGGAGCTAGCCTTGACAGGAGGAATGAGCCTGGCTTATCATTAGGCTGGCGAGGAACAGAAATGGGCTGCTGAGAACGCTGCGGATTCATCCTCATCAGAGTTCTTTAAGAATAAAGACTTGTTCCTGCCTTTGGGTAGGAGACTAGATCAAACCGACTCCTGAGATCCCTTCCAGCTCTATGACTAGTGCTGAATGAGATGCAAGTTGCTATCCATGGGAGGGTTTTGTGTTTTTAAAACCTGAAACAGGTCTGAACGCAGGCCCTGGAGATGAAACTCCTCTCATTACCTCCACAGATCCTTTGCCGTCTCAAACCCAAGGCAAAATAAACAGTATTTCAGATTTAAAATATCTGATTGTATAACAGGGCTATGTACATCAGCATTACAGACCTTCCACCATCCAGAAGGACTGCCATGGAGTCCCTACAGAAGAGCTTTCCGATCAAAGAAAGATCACAGGACCAATATCTGTGGTCTTAGAGGTGAGCTTCAACCTACCTCTGGGGACCGCACGTGGACCCTCAGTCTACAAGAACTCAGGCCGTTTCCCACAGCCTTTGGAGGTGGCGACGAGACGTTGTTATGAAGTGACAGTCCAGGGTGTAACCGTCCCCTTCCAGGAATAAAGGCCACTTCTGTGTTTCCCTCGTGTCTTAAACAACAAATACAGAACATCTTATTAACAAAAAAGAAACCAGTAAAAAAGTACGGAAATTTGCAGAGCTTCTGTGCTTGTGGTTCTTTCTCCAGGCTTCTTCGAGTCAAACCTTGGTATGACGTGAAGGGTTTCTGTCTAAGACTCAGCAGCACCGTGAAGACGACAAGAAACACAGTATATGTCTACCTGAGTTTGGCTTTTGCAATTATTTTTCTGGCCTCTTCATGTGTGCTGCCCACCAAAGAATCTTTATTGATAGCGATCAGTTGGTCACCGGGTCGGAGCCGACCATCCTAAACAAAGACAAAGAAAGTCACAGTGTTGGAAAGAGTCATCTCTCTGCCCAAAGACTTCATTCTCATTAGTCTGTGTAACGTGTTATTTATCGTAGAATGTGCTGGGTTGGAAGAAGCTTTAAGCTAGTCTAACCCCCCCAACAGTAGGCAGGGACATAAAAGTGGAGCCGATGTCACAGACAGGATCTATTCATAGAAGAGCTGCTGCAGAAGAGCTACAGCCTTTAGGAGAGGTCCCCATTACAAAGCCACCAAGGGTCTCCACACTGACTTACCTTGTAACAGTCACCATCTGGCATAAGCTCTTGAACATAAATCATTGGGCCATCAGGCCTGTTAGATCCACCACTGATCGTCAGCCCTAAGCCGGAGGACTTTGCTATAGAAATGCTCTGGATTCCTGATTCAATGGAGTAGCTGCAAGGAGAGACGTTAGCAGGTGACTCGGAGTGGTCTGGTTTATATTCCTGCATTGCTGAACAATCTCTGCCTGGTTTTCTTTCCATACGTGATCCTTCTAACTTCTCCCAACATCTTCTGCCTCTGCATCTTCTACCCAGCTTTGGAAAGAGGAGGTGAGGACTCCTATTTCTCAGCATTGGTCAGCATTAGGAAGACGATCGGCTTGCGTAATCCCAAATGCTGGGGAACACTCATTTGCATTTCTAAAACTGAGACAGAAACTAAAGGTCTAACCAGAATATATTTGGTACTCTTGGGTTTTATAACCAAAAGTACATGCAGGATCAACGTGGTTATTGTTTGAATCCAGCTAAATCATCAGACAGCAAAAGTCGACAAATCGGTCAACTATTAAGCAGCTCTTAGCAGATGGCAAAGCAAAGCTCAGGATATAGAGCTCACCATGTCTTAACCGAGGTTTGGACTCAAAATCTCACAAGATAGCCTAAGAAACTAGCCTTTAAGCCAGCAGGGAGGCTTTGGGGTAGGATTTGGTGGGATCTAAGGGTCAGAAAGCCTTTTTCTCCTAATGGGCTGGCTGTGGTTGGCTTTTCTCCTCCTCAGTTAATTTCCACAGCAGCCACTCACCAAAGGCTCTGCAGTTTCTTGTCCTTTTTGTGTTACCTGATAATTTCAGAGCTGTGCATCCTATGCCCCATGGTGACACCGGCATGTGACTGCTCCACAGTGTCATCTCCTGTGGTCAGACACCCCAGGGACAGAGCAGTGTGCTGCCAACACCCCCAAAACTGGTCCCCAGGAGAACCAGCTGGCTTTGAGGGGGAGAAAAGGGACTGTATTTTCCTTAGCCTTTTGACAAAACATTGTTCTAGGAAATACTTTTGGAAAATGATATCATGAAACACAGTATCAAACCTCTCTGTTCAAATCAAAATATCAGACACTGTGGTGAGATTGAATTCTATCAGATTCCCTTGCTCAGGAGGGTGGGCAGGACCTCAGATGACACTGCAATGAGTGGCCACAGTCTGGAGACAACTTGTGGTAAGATGGCAGCCACATGTGTGAAAAGACCTGTGACCCAAATGCCGCCCCTGCAGCTGGCCACTAATGCTCAGCTGCAGTCAACGCTCGGTGACTTCAAACGGCTTCTGTTGCTCTCAGCAGAAGACACCAGAGCCCGGCACCGTCACGGAGATAGGCAGAACATGGCACAGACACAGCAACGCTTGGCAAGGAGGCCACCAAACCAGGTCCCTCTAGCCCATCTTGCAGGCTGGAGCGGGTTAACGGCCAAGCAGGGATAGTTTGTCCAAACCAGCTGCCAAGTAGCTGAGCTGGCCTCTCCTCTGGAAGGGTCTCTCACACCGTGCAAGCAGCTTAAACCTCTGGTGCCAAATATTTGTCCTCTGCAAATCCCTAATAAAGAGCTGGTATTTAGCAAGAGGATTTACTAGTTCTGCAGTGAGAGCTGATTCTCTTTACCAACAACTTGGCTTGTTTTTGCTGGCAAAAGGAGGGAAGCTGCAAGCCCTGGGAATGAATGATCCCAACTCCCGGTTTTGTTAACACCCTTCGAGCTGACCCTCTTGAGAAGGGCAACCCTGAGAGCACCCTGGAGACGAGACTCCGCAGAAAAACAAGCTCTGCCTGTCCAAGCCTCTGACCCTGTGAAATATGAAAGGGCCAGATGACCACATGAAAACACATGCTCCAGGAGATGCTCTGGAGACAAAAGGATGGGGCGTCTGCAGGCAACCACTGTTGACACTGAAGCAAAGGGTGTCAGGAGTGTTTACACCAAGAGGGCAGTGCTCGTGCTCTTGTCACATGATGTCAAGGTGCCAGAAGCAGGGCAATGGAAAACAAGCTTCTGGAAGCCTTCCGAAAGCACCACTGGCCTCGAAGAAACATTCCGCTCATTATAGTTTATAAATGTGATGTGCAGGGTCCTCTCAGCTTCTCCCCGGGGTTCAGAGGGGAGGAAGAGGAGCAGTTGCGTGGTTACCCATACTGTAGACGCATTGACAAGGAAGCTTTTCAGCTCTTGGGCACAAGCTTCCCAGGAACGGTCAAGATGCCACCACAAAGATTTCTAGAAGATGAGGTGGTCTCCTAACCATTGTGGTGACACAACAGCATCGAGGACATAAGGCTGAGTGAGGCATTTGGATTAGATCAGTTAATTACCGGATCTACCCCTAAGACAGTGTGGGACATTTGGCAAGGTCTTCCCGGGTGACCAAGGAACAGGCTTTGTGGGGCTGGTCCCCTACGTACTGTGCGTGCGGGGGGTGCGCCGGGTTGCCGATGAAGGGGCCGTGGGAATTGGCGGGGCTCAGCAGCAGCGGGCTCTGTGAGCGCGAGGAGGAGCCTGAGGATGTGCTTTCCAGGTATCGACCTAAACAGTAAAGTCAGAGTCAATGCAGGGAAGGCAAACATTCCAGCATCTGCCTCCCCTGCTGGGGGCTGATACTGTTTTCGTAGCTTTTGTGGGAGAAACACACACTAAAGGCATCAATATGTTGCTCGTGGAGAAGAAATATTCAGCCTCCTTGTCACAACTCCTGCGTGGGACTGTCACCCCTCCAAACCTCTGCCATGAGGAAAGGGTTGGCAGCCTTTGGATAGGATGCCAAAGCAGAGACGGCTTCTTTCCTCACACACTCATGATTTGATGCGTTGGCACCTCATTTAGGTTAACCTTGTTTCATCTCATTAAGTATTTCCTTTTTCCCATTTCACCCTGTGCAGGCAGCACTGGCCATCCCTGCTGCTCCGCACCCAGGGCCGTACCGAGCTCGTACAATAAGGACAAGCAGGACTTCTCTTCCTGCAAACTTCCACCTGCGACACCTACGCAAATCCAATCAAAACTCTTTCAGAATGATAGTGGGATAAAGAAAACTCCCTGTGGGTTTTTGAGTTTCCCCCTAAAGGCATTCTGAGCTACTCACTGCCGCCGTGCAGGATCGGCGAGCTCCGCGCAGAGCCGGTGTTGCTCTGGGAGCCAAACTTCTCCAACAGCTCGGAGAACTCTCTCCTAAAAAGAAAAACACAGTCTAGTCAGCTATTGCCCACCTGATTGTATGACAACGGTGCTTCTGATGGCAGTGACTTTCTGCCAAGTCTATAGGGCTGATGCCCTCCAGCAATGGGGAGCAGACAGAGCTTCTTCATACATAACCCCCCTGGTTCCTAGAGGCTGTGCAAGGCTTAAAGTCAATAATCAGTCTCGTGATGGAGCAGCTTTCCTGTGATGGGCTGGAACTTCAGTGTGGTCTTCTCCCACCCTGGAAAGTGTTTGGGGTGCACTTGTGCAAGAGGAGCTGGGAAGGGTTGTACAGACAGGCACTGGTGATGGGGACTGTCCTTCCTGAAAGAGGGCAGAAGAATCCCCTCCCAGGAGTCAGCTGGCATAATTTCACCCCCAGCTATGGGGCTCAGAAGTTTTACTAATGCACCACACAAATTAAACAGACTGTCAGAGAAGGAGTTGTAACTATGCAAACATAAAATAAAAGTGCTTGGCCTATTTGCAACTCTTGCCAGAAATAGCCAAAGGTAGATGATTCTGTTCTTTCTCTCCTCCTCTCCTAGACAGAAAGCAGATCCTGCTCACTGTTGCTGGAGTGAAGATGGGAGATGTCTTCTGAAGCTCATGCAAAAGAAGCAGCCCACTCTCTGAATCTATCCCAGGTGATATCATAGAACCATAGAATGGCATAGGCTGGAAGGGACCTTAGATATCATCTAGTCCAACCGCCCTGTCATGGGCACATCACAGGGTAAATAAACTCTTGGAGCACAAGACCTTAACAAAGACCTGCACCCATAAAGCCCGGCTTCTGCACTCTTCCCAGCAGCTCCCAGCTGAATATGCCGAACCAGCAGGCATACACTAAATTTACAGGTATGAAGTTAAGAAGGGTTTGCCAGTGAATTTGAGAACAGGGAGGAATGGCAGCCCACAAGCATTTAGCACAATCGCTTAGCTTTGAGGTAAACCCCACCTGCTTCCTGCATTACCTCCCTGTGAAGCGATCTCATCCACAACATCCCCTGGAAACCTGGCTTGGTGTCTCGGTGCCTTCATTATTGCTTTCCTTCCAGGATGAGTTTGACCACTGTCTAACTACCCAGGCATGTGGAGTCCTTGACAAGCTATAACTACCTGTGCACGCACCATCAGTGAATTGCTTCCTGACCTTCCTTTTAACAAGCATAACATATTGAGGTTTCAAAGCCCATTCAGAACCACCACTAACTGCGCTTACCAGCTCCTGTATCATTTCTGTAACCCTTCTTTGAGCTGCCACGAGGCTCTTGCACTCTTTTTGGGTGAGGAGGCACAGAAAGGAGATGTCATGTTCAAGCATCGGCCTCTTGCCCTGTTGGCTTTTCGCTCCCAGAATGCGTGCTTCTCTCCCATCATAACCCAACACTACCTGGTCCGCGCAAGATTTTGGCAAAGAGAAGAGCCTCAAGGATGACTGATTTCTTATGACTCTCGTTTAAAAAGTAGCCAGGCAACAGGGAGAGACCCTAAAAGGGCAGGTTTTGTGGTCACAATAATGACATGAGATGTCCACTTTGAAGGCGTCAGGGAATCCCCATGGGAAGATGTCTTCTCATGCTGTGGCCACAGGAAAAGCGAGGTTATGAGCAGCTAGCTCTTGCACTTGACAGTCAAACAAGCTCAAGACATAAATCTGTAGGCAACCAGCCACAGCAAAGTTTCCTTGGTGAGGAGACTCCTCTTACACACAAGCAGACGTTGTATCATCTGCGTACATTACTGGGACAGATGTTCTATATTATTGGCTAGATTAGAGTCAACAATATTAAATGATGAATGAATCATCAGCTCCATAGGTTCCTGCTGGAAATGCTCTCAGTAATTTACATCTTCCCATTAACAACCAGCTCATTAAAGAACTTCAAAGACCAGTGCCTGCCTTATCTAATATTGCCATCAAATGTATGCCTCATTCATCCCATTTAATGCTAATTTTATACCCGAATGTCACACAATACTTAGTGGAATGCTTTGGAGAATCCAAATACTTTGCATCAACACTGCTGGCTTTATCAACTAAACCCGTGACCCTAAAAAAAGACAACAACTTTGTTCAGACACCCCATCTTCCACAAAACCATTCTAACAGGCAGTTTCGTAACTGAAATATATATAAAAGTCTGGAGAGGGGTGGAAGGACAACTTAGATCCTGTAGCAGCGGGCCAGCAGTTTGCTGTTCTGTGGTGCCCTGGGTTAAGCCTTGGATGGATCTTACCTCAGCAAAAGTTTTCCAGCTTTCCTCCATATTTCTACAGGCAATTCAAACCCCCATGGCAGCAGTAACTCTTGCACTGGTTGCCTTATTCCTCCCTAACCAATTGCAATAGCAAGTCTAACATGCTGGAAGCTAACGTGCTATTTTCAGGGGTTACCAAGCCATCAGCTGTTGGGTCTTTGTTTTGGGCCGGGTGTTTCCGTGGTCATCTATTGTTATGTTTCCCTCAGATGATAATCCGTCAGAGCACACAGCAGGTTATGAACTTAAAACAATGGCTAAAGGAAAAAAAAAACACAACCCCAAACCTCTTAGTCAATGCAAATGCAACTAGTCTGGCAGCTACTAGGCTCTTTAAACCCTGCTAAACAATGCAAACCCAATCACCAACCTAGGCTGTCAAACTCTGCTATAAGCACAGGCACGTACGACTCGAACGTTCTTTGTTGTTGTTTATTTCATGTCGTTGAGGTCCTCCACAAAAGGAGTATTTATCATCATTTGCTCAGGAGCCTGAACGACGAGCTCCGAGCCTGGGGTTGCTTTGCAAACCCGGGTCCAGCCCAGCCGTTCGCTGGAGGGATGATGTGACTAAAGGCGATGTCACCCGTCACTGTCCCGGCTCCTGCTTTGTTGGTCAATGCTGGAAGTCCTAGGTCCACCAAGGACACAAACACATGATTAACTCTGAAGCACACGCAGCAAGGAATACACTTTCTGGTGTCAACCTCCTGATAATTAATTTTGTGCTCAGTGCCGTATTTGAAGGAATTTGCAAGTGGGCAGACAGTGCCCAAACACTGCCGAGTAATGAACAAGTACGCTGAGGGAATGCCAACAGGTCACGCTTTGTGCTTTCAGACACCAAGAGACTTCAGAAGGTGTCTTTAATATTTAAAATTGGACCCTTGATAAAAACACTCTGAACCGTCAGGTGCCTGCAGGACTAAAATGCCCAGCTTTATTTAAAAAAACAACAAAACCAACCAGCAACAAGATGGGGTTGTATTAGGTGGAAAGTTCGTTTTAATAATCCCTTCTCCAGCTCTTTTTCATTAAGACGCAGACATTCAAGGTCTGGAGGATCCCTCTAACAGAGCTTGGACCTCGCAGCCTTCAGCCTGCCCCACAGCATGGGGGTGGGATCCGGGGGGTTGCCAGCTGTGGGCTGACTTTGCTAGGGATTAAGCAATGGGGGTCAATATTTCAGCAGAATGGTGGTGTTTTATGTCATAATACCTTTCTGTCCTACCCTTTTTTGTTCCTGGGAGAGCAAAGAGTGAATCCTACATCAAAGGTTATGGGAGAGCATAGAGTCTGGAAACCTCAGCTCTGCACTGCAGCTGGGGGAGAAAGAGAAGCCTGTGAGATACATTAATAGCTTAACAGGGAAAAAAAAAAATAAAAAATTAAGAACCAACCCAAAGCCTGCAGGTCAGTGGGAACCGTGAACCCGGAGCACTGCAAAAGCATCACAAAAGCAGATTTCCACTGCTGCCTGAGTGCGACAATGCTCTGAAGCAGCAGCTCCGGGCATGGAGCCCATGTCCATCCCAGCAAGGTCCTGCTGGGGTTGGAGCTGCACAGAGCTGGCACATCTCAAGCTCTGAGCCTTCCAGCACCACAGCTGGGCTTTACTTCACCTCAGAAAGAAGTGACGTGCATGGGTCTGTCCCGGCTCTTACGTAAAATCGCATGGTTTTCCTCCAAAGAGCACCCGGTGGCCCTGGCTCTGCTTCCCAGTTTAGCCCCAAGCGCCCAGAAGGACAAATCTGGGAGCTGAGCTGCTGCTGTCACACGTGGGGCTCACAGAAGAAATGAAAAAAGAAAAAGGGGGATTGCATTGCACTTGCAGAGGAGCAGACTGCTCTCCTTACTCCTTGTTGTGCAAGCCCCGGTAACAAAACTGCCCATTTTCTGTGAGATGACTGTGCACATCAAGCCAAGATGCAACGTATTTAGCATTTTATCAGCAAGTAGCAAACTGGCTTTCTCACAGTGATAAACCTGAAAGACCGGGATGATATCTATGCAACACGCAGACACAAGGAACTATCGTAACTTTCGGGCTGAGAGGGAATAAACAATAATTATGCGTACGCAATAAAATTATCCTCATTAGCTAAAGATGAGCACGGGGGGAAAAACAGACCCAGCTGTCATCTCAGCCCAGCTCCAAATTGGAATTTTCTGCATTAAGTCCTGGCATTACTGCCACTGTCTGCAGAGTGTCTGATGCGACAGGTCAAAACCATGCATCTTCTACAAGCCATGCCTGAGTGCCATGAAGAGCCCAGGTAATTTGGGCCTATAATTAACTCCAGGGACAAATAATAGCTGTCATGAGTCAAATTCACCCGAGGGCAACCACAACAAAATGCTGCTCGGCTGAGTCACTGGGAAAATTGGCAAGGATGGGTTGGATCGCCTTCCAAACCCAGAGCTATTACGTTTCCTCCTCCAGAGTGCTTGGTGTGCTCGGGGTTTTATGAAGGCGACCTGCGTGTGAGCATGTGAAAATACAATGATTTTTCCTCGGCTTGGATGTCTCCTAAGCTGCTTTGCTGAGTGATGGGAAGGTGCAAGGATGCTCTCAACTCACAGGGGTTCATGACACAGCAGCTCCGTGGGTATTGCCTCCAGAGCTGACTGTCCCCAGGAAGGCAGAGAGCCCGTTCCGACCCAGACAGAGGGCTGGTTGCTCGCCCACGCTCTGGGACAGACTTAAAAGATAATAAGGGATCAATAAGACAAAGACGAAACTAAGGGGAGGGGAGAAAAAAACCCCAAAACAACCCAACAAAGTAGAAAGCGGAAAAAAATCCCTCACTTGTTTCCACAGCCCTTAATCCTGGAGATGCGTGTTGGTGTATTAAACAGTTTAGGAGATGATTATGTAAGTGAAATCTCTGCAAATCTTTTTTTTTTTTTAAAATAAATAAATAAACTGATTACTTCCCTGCTCTCCCACTGGCTAACCTTTTGCAGATTTAACAGATAAATGACAGCAAACAGAGGCCAAATGAATTGCAGCGAGTTTCCTTGCCCTCCCAGTCTCCCCCAGTTAGTTTTCCTTCACGGGGCAACTGGGGACTGCCGACAGATGCACAAAGGAGCTGGAGCTGCCGGTAAAGCCACACCAGCATTCGTTTTCAGAAACATCTGCTGCAATTTTAACATATTAGGAGGCACATAGAGATGCCTGAGCAGCTTGGAACAGATCAACTTGGGTGAAAGCAGAAAACCTGCTTGGGGAGGGGGGGTGTCTAGCTGAGAAATAAAGCGTCTCCCTGAGCAGGTCCTGCTGCTGATCGGAGCAAGGAGCTGCTCAGCTGCTGGAACCCATCGCTCTTACTGGGAACCAGTAACAGCCACTCAGAGAGGACAGCACAATGTGCCCACTGCCACTAAGGCAAGGGCAGGGGACTGCTGGGGCACAGGAATGCATCCTGGGCATCCTTACTGGGACCATGAGTCTGGTGACCTGCTCGCTTCACCCTGTGCTTCCCTCAGCTGAAGGACTTGCAGTTAATGTAATAACTTGGGTTATTTTCACCGGAAGAGTGTAAGTAAAAAGCAGTCTGTCATTAATAGCAAATAATTCTTCCACCAGTGTATTATGGTGTCAAAATTAGCCTCATCCCTGTCATTACAGCACTCTCACTGTTCTGCTTAGGCAGTAATGCTCCACCACTGCTGATGGATAAGGAACGAAGCTGTCATCTCCAATGCTAACGGGCTGCGGGTACGTTGAGCAAACCACTCTGGGATCTTCAGCCACCCACACACTGCGCAAAGCCCCGGTGCCACCAGTCTGCCTGCCCACAACCACACTCAGCGAAACCCACTCATCTCGGCGGTTCCTGGTGCACCTCAAGTTTCCAGACCCGTGTTTCTATGTAGGGGAGGGGATGCTCCAGCATGTTGTTCCACATCTCCTGGGGGATGCGAGAAGAGACCCTGCTAAACCCATACCTTGGTTTCCACAATGCTGCCCTCTCTCATGACACACACAGCTTACATCCAGCCAAGACAAACCTGAACTCTTCCCTTCTCCTTTTGGATCCTCCAAGCCTCTCTAGAGGCTTCCCAGGGAGAAACTGCTCATCTTCCCTGAGACGGAGGAATCCTCTGGGGAAGGAAGACCTTTAGCTTTACATATCTAACTGGAAAAAGACGACGCTGCTGTCCCTGCAGAGTTTTGTGCAGGACATGATAAGTCACCAGCACCACACAGCAGAGCAAAAGGAACGCGTGCTGCCCTACAGCCAAGGCTGGAGCTGCCCTGGTCCTCTCTGGACCTCAATGCTGACACTTCACAGACACTTCACAGACCCGGCATGGTCTGGGCTGGAGCCATGTCTGCAGCTGTGAGCCACCACCTTTGCTTCCCTTCCCATCACAGCTCCAGCACATTCACACCAGTGTACAGTTTTCAAAGATCCTTGGCCACCTCCATCTTCATATGGCTAGCTCAAAGGCAGTCTAGCTACGACACCAGTGAGCACTGCCCTCCCCGTTCCTGATGTCAGAGGACATCCCTTACCTGGCGTCATCATCGCGGGCTATAAGAAGGCGCATGTGGCTGGTGGCCGATGCCGTCCTCAGGATGTCCACAGCCCTGCGAGACAAGGACCACAACATATCAACATTGGTTCTCAGCAGTGCTCTAAGCTGGTGCATCAAAGCTGACAGCAAGCTGGGCATTGACCCATGGCCTGGGCAAACCCCCATCAGCAACCACAGGAGCTTTTTCCAGCTGGAGGCTGTGGGGCATAGCCTGATTTTCCCCACTTCTGCAATAACTTAGAAGTCTCTCAATAAAAAAGCAGCCCGAGAAGATGCACATCTCTAGTGCTGGGAGCTGTGGGGCTTGCTGGAAAGCAGCAGCAGATGGAGTACGAGTGCCAGGAGCTGTTAAAAAACCAACAAAACGGCATTTAGGGGAGATATCTGAATATCTCACAAATACAGTTTGGTTCCACTGGTCTATTTTTAAACAGAAACTTTTGGGTTGATGATTCCCAAGTCGGCTCTCAGGAACAGAGCACAGACCCCGTGATGCCCCGGTGTCGTCTGCGCAATCTGCAGCACAAACCAATTCACAGAATTATACAAAAAGCAATGTGAACGGAAACTTTCCATTTGGAGACGGTACCTCTCACTTGTCACTCCAATTAGGGAATCTCCATTGACCTCGAGGATCTGGTCTCCTGGCTGCAGGCGCCCTAAAAAATAAAACAAAAAAAACCCAAACAACCAATGGACAAAAAGTGTGGAAAATACTGCTTGAAGGGACTGGGAGAGGTTGGGCAGTTCCTCCCTTTGCCCAGAGACAGGATGAAATACGCTTGGGTCGTCTCTGAGATCCTCATCTAACCCGTTTTTCAACATGTTCATAGGTGAAGTTTCTGCAACCTTCTTGCTGCAGAAAGCTATGAAAGCAAATACAAAAAAAAAATAAATAAAGCTTTTATTTAATTCATTCTGAAGTCAGGCAGAAGAGCCATGAGTGGCACTCCTACCTGTTCTGGATTTATTTTCCTTCATTAAGTGGAAAAATGATGTTGTGGTACTTGAAAAATAAATAAAAATAAAATCTTTTAAACTCAAATTACAGAAGGTGAATTCTACAGAGCCCTGCCTAATAACTCCTTATTTGAAGATGCTTGGAATGAAATCAGTGGCCCAGAGCAGAGCTGAGGCTGCCAGAGGATCCCAGGTCACGTTAGGGCTGCAGACAGTGAGTGGCTCGTGGGAACGGACAGGCAACAAAGTGAAATTCTTTGGGTGGCAGAGAGGGGCCCTGCTTTAAAGACACGAAGCAATGGCTCATATGCAGAGAAGCCAAGACAAGGATGCCAACCAAAGTTACAGAGATTGCCACACTAAAAAACTAACCCCACTACTTGAAAATCTGGAAGCACCTGAAATGTCTCATGAGGCAATGTATAAAGTAAACACACTGAATTTGGGGTTTTTTTTCAGACTTTGTGGTATTCTGCATCATGTTTCACTCACCATCCACATAAGCAACACCCCCTGGAAGGATCCTCTTGACATAAACTCCGTATTCTTCTCCAGACAGTTCCTTGATACCACCAATTACCTTAATACCTGGAGAAAAAGAAGAGCCTATGACATAGAGACAGAAGAATCACAGTTTCCGTGGGCTGTCTCAGAGGGATGGAGCCTCCAGCACAGCTCCTGGGCACCTCTGTTAAAAAACATGTATGAAAAGCCTCAGGTATCTCTGCACTGAGGCCGCTAGCACAGCACAGAGACTCAAGGTATCTTACAGTGCCTGCTGGGAGAGACGAGAAAGCTTCCGAGAAAGGCACAAGCAAGGAGCGACCACCTTCCCCTGCCCCGAGTTCATGGAATCACAGAATGGTTTGCGTTGAAAGGGACCTTTAAGGGTCATCTAGTCCAACCTCCCTGCAGCGAGCAGTGATGTCTTGAACTAGATCGGGTTCCTCAGAGCCCCGTCAAGCCTGGCCCTGAATGTCTCCAGTGATGGAGCCTCCACCACCTCTCTGGGCAACCCGTGCCAGTGTCTCACCATCCACAGAGTAAAAAATTTCTTCCTTGTATCTAGTCTGAATCTCCCCTCTTTTAGTTTAAAACCATTGCCCCTTTTCTTGTTGCTACAGACCCTGCTAGAAAGATTGTCCTCATTTTTCTTGAGGCCCCCTTTAAGTATTAAAAGGCCAATTTAAGGTCTCCCTGGAGCTTTCTCTTCTCCAGGCTGAACCCTGACCCTCTCAGCCTGTCGTCACAGGGGAGGTATTCCCACGTTCTGGTTATTTTTGTGGCCCTCCTCCGGACCCAATCCAAAAGATTCAAGTTCACGATGGGAAAGGATCCCATCCTGCTGTGGATGCCTCAGCCCATGAGACTTGTCACGGGAAACATTACTGAAGACAAGCCTTTTCCCCAGGAGACCTGCACTGAGGTGAAATATCGGGACGAGCCCCAGGTTCAGCTCAGCGGTGAGGATGTCCCTGCTGCAAGTTCTCCTGCCTGCCAGGATCCAGCAGCATTTCCACCACAGCCATGGAACGTGCCACCAAGCACATCAGGAGCAGCCCCAAGAGCAGCCCCCTTTGATCAGGGTTTAGACCCCAGAAGGAGCAGCCCAGAGGCAGAAACCAGGGTGCTGAGATGACCTTTGGTGTGAAATCCCCCCATAGCACCTTGGCAAAGGGCTGTTGCTCCTCATGGCCACCTCTCCAGCAGCGAGACCTGTCCCCGACAGTGTGCCTAAGCTGGCTGGCAGGAAAAGGCCCAAGAGACTTACTAGTCCAGGGATCATTAAATCCTGCTTCAAAGATCCAGGCTGTTGGACAGAAGGATTAAAAAGCCTGGCTTTAATTAACAAATCTCTCCCGAGAGCCTCCAGTCAGGCATTTTGCTGCTCTGGACAGGAGGTCACGCTGAGGACAGGCAGCATGGCAGAGAGGGACAGTGCCATCATGAAGCCATCTTCACCCTCCGGCCACTGCCCTGGGCTGATGAGCTGCTCTGAGCCTCGGTGGGGTTCTGGGGTGCACAGAGTGGCCTCACATCCTCTTCCCCCTTTTCTATTTCTGAAACAAGCAGGAGGGAAGAGGAGTGAATTTCAGACTTGGGCCAACAGCTTTATTTCCATCCCTAGCTCCCTTCCTCTTGTAACCCAAGTTCTCTTCTTAGGACCACAGGAAAATTGTCTCAAGAGTCACTTTCACATTAAAATGGTGATCAAAAGTGGATCATTTTTCATTTCATTCCTATTGCCCCAGAGAGGTATCTTAGAGTGACAACGAGCTCCACCGAGGCCTGGGGGCAGGTCAAGCACCTGTGGAGCAAAGCAGGGAGGAGATGCTGCAGCCTCAAAATAGAAGGTAGAACCTGCTCGTTGACACGGATGCTTGGATGGAAAGCTTCTTGGGTCTCAACTGGGCTGGAGCAGCTACTGGTGAGTTTTTTGCCATCGGCTGGCAGAGGGTTTGGGAAACCCCTGGTACTGGGGGCAGTCCCCCAGCGGCAAAGCCCCATTAGTTCGCCTGGATGAGCAGGACACTGGAAGTTTGGCTTAAGCCAAGGTGATGACTTAAGAGGTCTTTCTTCACACCAGAATGTGAAGGAATGATAAAATTATGTAGAAATCTGCATCTCAGAAGAGGCACAGCTGTAGCATTGCCTAGCAGCCCAACACGACCTGCTCATGCCAGGTTTCTCTGCCGGGGTATTGAATCGATAATGACTCAGGTCCCTTTTGTGTCTGGAAATCAATTGTAATAATGGCTTAATATAGCTGAAGTATCTATAAATCCTCCTTTATCCCCAGCGATGTCAGCAGAAAATCCAATCTCGTTACTAAAATCAGCGATTACTCACAGCATTGCTCCCGCACACTGAGGGTGGGGAACAAAAGGAAAAAAACCAACCCAAACACAGGAAAACTGACTTAACTCCCTTGTTGGCAAACCAGCCAGGTGGTGCCAGGCTCTGCCAACGCTGCCCTCCCAGCCCTCACCGCATCGCGGAAGACAGTATTGACCCCGGTGCATCGCTGGGGTCCCCCCATGGGTGGGGAGGAGGAGGAGGAAGGGGAGGAAGGGCTCACCCTTGCAAGGGCTCTCAGCGAGACGTGGAACAATCCAGGACTCGTTGCAACAAACCCAAATCATCAAAGGTTATGGTGGTAGCACTGCTGAGAGCCTTCGTGTTGTCTAAACACTAACTTCATTCAAACTTATATTTGGGACCCAGCATAGGTAAATAACGTCTCTTTAATTATCAGAGCATCAAAGTCCCGGTATAATGCTTATTAAGTCATACTTAAGGGCAGATAATCTAGCCTATTTTGGATCCCTCTATTTAATCTTTCCTTTCTGGCAAACATCCTGGAGCTGATGCCCACATTCCCGGTATTTTCTGTTTTGCAGAATAAACATTTACAGGGAAACCTCAGGTGGACATACAGGTTACACCAACCACCCTGGCCTTTTCTTTTCAGCGATCCTATGAATCCCTTCAAGACCCTCAAGCATCCCACTACTGGCAGGGTCACAGTTCTCAACTTCTCAGGCTACAATCCCACCAGCCCCTGGCTCCCTGTACCAAGGGGTCAAGGGGTGTCCTGGCTAATCTGGTTGTTTAGCCCAACCGTAATCATCTCCGGCGCATCCTGACCCCACCGGCCACCGAGCCGCGGTCCACGGAGAGGGAGGCCACCCGCTGTGCGCCTAAGCTAGCAATGTTCAATTACATTTCCCTTAATCCCTCTGTTGATCTTGCAGCCCCGGCCAGCTTTTTCTGTCTGGAGGAAGGGACAGATTGGAGGTGAATCACTCGCTGCCCTGTCCTAAGAAGATGAAGGTCAAGATAATGGGATTGAGGTGTTTCTGAGAAATGCTTCATAATCGGCACTTCCCTTTGATGGCTATTCTTTAATTCTAAGTTCAGGTTTTAAGAGCTGCCAGGTAACCCCTTTGAACTTCTGCTGAGGTTCACACATGTGGGTTTCCACCTAAAGCCACAGAGTAACAGACCCGGGGCCAAACGCTGACCTGCCACGTCGGCACCGAGCTGCTCTGAAGAACCTCTGCTGAAATAACACCCGCACCTCAACACAAGAAACTCGTGGAAGCAACCTTTCCTCCCTGCCCCCAAAAAATCCACATTCTGAGCAGCTACACCTATGGCAGACACGAGACTCCTGCAAGCACTGCTTGGTCCTCAGCAGAGAGGGGTGATTTCTGGAGAATGATCGCTTCTCCTGGGAATTTCAAGCCTCACAAGAGAGGATGAAGAAAGCCAATGATGGCATTAGAAAATCCACATCTTTGTACCTTCCTGCAGCACCATCATGACACCCTGGAGAGGGTCTGCAAGACCCTGGGAAGCCCCTCTGGCCACAGGCTGGGGGAAAGGAGGAGTGTTGAGACCCAACAAGGTGGCTCATGGTGGGCCGCTATGTCTGTACCCTTCTTCCAGAGGTCAGCGACAGCTCCGTCAGGCTTTTCTGGGTCTCCTCCCTTAACGAGCTAATCTAACCCCACAGCTCAAATCCCATCAACTCAACCAAATCCACCCCTGGAGATTAAAATACCATATTCACCAAGAAAAGAGCTCCTGTGAACTGAAGACGGGGGGGGAAGAGTCAGCAAAGCCGCTCCTCTACAGCAGACAGCCCCGTTACCCAAGACCTGGATTACCTAGTTACCCAATAATTAATCTATAATTAATCTCAGGTGTCAGGAAACCTGACCTTGTTTCTCTGGTGAGTTTACCTTCTCAGGAGAGGTTCCCAAATGGTCACCCAGAGACCTTGCCAAGGGGCCCCCGGAGCTGCTCTATGGAATAATGTGCGTAACTAACAGCTAAAAATTATGGTGGGCTCCAAGAAATCCTGATTCCCAGCTGCAATTTTTCATAAAGTCCACAGAAGAGCACCAGTGTTTCTGCTGCTGGATGCACAGAGGTCAGCAGAGATGTTCTACTGGATCCCTGTGGACTGAGTTTCAGGAACTTGGGGCTATTTCTCACATTCTGCTGTATATGACCATCTTTTTTTCCCCTTTCTTCCATGCTTTGATGTTCAGAGCATGCTGGAAGGATGACTGACTCGCACGCTGCTCATACCCTCAGCCCTGGGCCAAACTTTCCAAAGACAACTCATACAGCCCGGTCCCCAGAAGAGCTACAATGCCACGTGTCACTTGTCAGGGTGGCTTCCCAGTGCGGGGGGTCCCTGCCTGCAGCGGGGCGGTAGCAAGCAGCTGGGGAGTGCTTGGGATTTTATTTATTTATTATTTTAATATTTTGCTTTTTGTTTGTTGTTTTTTTAAATTTTAAATTTTAATTTCGTTAATTTGGAAAATTCTGAAAAGCTTTTTCCCTGCCTCCCTCCTCCACTCCCCTCACCCTATTCTGCTGAGGGGAGGGACTCCCGCACAGCTCTCAGCTCTGCAGCTGCTCACCAGCAACAGGGAATTAATCGGGATTTTTGACCTTATTTTAACGTCCCAGCTGCAAAAGGTGCTACCGGACGCACAACCCAGGCAGGCACAAGAACGGGCATTTCTGCGAGATATCAGGACTTCACCCAGCAAGACACATCACGACACAGGAGCTGGGGACAGGGGGGTGTCCCAGCCCACCCTGATGTCCCTTGCAGAGGTTTGCTACTCACCCAGCCCGTTCGCACAGTCGTAGAAATCGAAGCAGTGCACGGTTCGGTCCATCCCGTACGGTCCCATGAGTGTCCTGGAAGAGAGAAGAGAAACATCTTTCTTTCACGGGTTAAAAATCAAGAGGTGCAGACGTGCCCAGCTGACAGCACGTCCTTCCCACCACCCCAGACCTTGCCCATGGAATGGTGTAGACACCGCGGGTCGAGGGACACTGCCCCGCACGTTAAACCCGCGCTGGCAAAAATCATCCCCCTCCCCCAAAGTTTCTGCAGATAAATGAGAGAATATGGACATCATCCTCCCCACCCAGCAAATCTGATGGGCCTATCTGTGATTCATTACCCCAGATTAACGATGCTGGACAGCTGTCCAGCTCCCGGGAAATAAGATCAGAGCTCGGACCAATGTTCCGGGAATAAACCAGTTTCACAAACATAGACAGCCAGGCGTGAGCCGCTCCCAGGGTTTTGTCACGCAGGGCAGGCTCCATCCCTCCAGGTCTGGGCAAGGGGGATGCAAGGTTTGCAGAGTCCCTTGAAATCGCAGGTGGAAGGTGAGAGCTTCTCGTTGCAAGCCAATGCAGGTCGAAGAGCATCGTACCCCTGAATTCCTCTCATGCCAAGGGATTTTTCCAACCATCTGCCCCTAAACACCCTCTGGCAAGGTGGGTGCCCCAAATAAATGACACCAAAAGCACCCGGTTCCACTCTGCCCTAGCTGGGAACCCACCCCCAGGACCACCGGTGCTTCTCCTCCTTGTGTAGCCCATGCTGGTCACCCCCATGAGGATGGATGGACGGACCTTGACCTGAGAAATCAGAGGGTGGGTGTATGTGAGGATGGGTGGGCCTTGATCTGAGAAACTCAGAGCTGTGAAACCAGGGGCAAGGGACTCCTGAAACACTCCTGGGATTTAAGTCGCAAGAGAAAAGGAGCTTCTGGGTCAATATCAGATCCCAAATTTGGATGCAGCTGAAGAGGCACAACAGGCTCCTCGGAGCCCAGCAGGACGCAGCAGAGGAATAAAGGTCAGGGGCTTCTCTCTTCAGGCACCCAAAATATCTCTCAAAATATCAAGCTATTCTGCAGCACCCCAGAAGCCAGAACAACCCTAGTCCCAGACTGGTTCAGTTTCCCAGCCAGGATTTTCAGTGTATTTTGAGTAAATCGCCGAGGCAGCTCCGCCAGCGAGTAAACAGAAATAGCACAAACCGGGCTGAAACGCGACAGAAGGACAGAGGTTTCAGTGAAGCAGATGCCTACTTGATACGGTCAAACTTTTATCCCCAATCTGACACGGGTGAAGCAGACGCGAGTTTCGCTTAAATGTGGGAGACGCAAAAAAATCAAGGATGCCCTCGGCTCTTTCCACTGTGAGCCAGCCCTGCCACCCGACCCCGGTCCTGCTGCAGCCACGGCTGGTTGCTCTTGGCTCCCTAAATGATGGAGGTAGCTAAGAGGACCCCCAAGGCTACCCCGTGTCCCCTCCCCAGTCCCTGCCCCAGCTTTGGAAGGTGGGGGGGATTACCTGCTGATGATGATGGCTCCTTTGTAAAGGACAGAGACGGCGGGCATCTTGCTGGCGTCGGCAGCCCAGCCCTGCCGGGCACCAGCGGCTTCGTTTTGGGTGGGGTTGGGTTGGGTTGTGGGGGGGGGATTAAAAAAAAAAAAAGAAAAAAAAAGGAAAAAAAAAAGGGGGAAGGTCCAAGGGGATCACGTGGTCTCCCCGTATGCATGTTAATTCCACCCAACATTAACACAGATCAGCTAAAAACATCTCCAACTTTAGATTAAAGCTTACGCAAGCCAAAGCCAATGCGGCCCATCACGAACGCCTTCCATCGAATGAGGTGGCTCCGCTAGCCCCCCTGCCCCTCCTTGGGTACTGCTGCCACACGCCTTGTTAACACAACAGGGTAATTATTTGGAGGCATTATTTGTGCACCTTCAGGAACACCCCCTCCAGGGATGGAGGGCAGCGTTGGATGCAGGACCTGTCTTCATCATTCCTAAAAAAGCTTAAAATCCAAAGCAAAGCTTTGGAAGCAATAACAGACTGTAGCACTTAAGGGCTTGGGGGAAGAGTGCAATTTTTTTTTTCTTTTTGCATCTTTTCCAGCCTGCAGCTTTTCCTGCTTACTACAAAACAGCCGTTCTGCTGTCTGTTGGGATGTGAGAAGTAGGAGTTGCCTTGGCGTTTTCCATTCCCATCTGGATGCACATCACCCATCCCATTTCATGGGGAGCGAGAGAGGGATGGAAAGAGGTTATCCAATGTTGGCCAGCAAGCAGAGATGTACCTGCAACAAGGCGCCTCGGGGCTTGGCAGGAGCAGGGCCTTGATCTTGGTGAGCACAGTGTGAACCACGGTGAGAAATTCCCAGGAAACATGTTCTGCTGGAGCTGCAGACAGCAGGAGGACACAGGTCCTGCGGCTCTGCCAGCTCCAGGGGACAGCTAAGGTCACAGCTCTTGGCCCTGATGCCAGCAACGGTGTTTTCCTCGTGCTGTTCCCACAGCAGCTCTCCACCGGCTCCTGGCCAGACCCCATTAGTGGTACCAGACCTCGTTAGCTGAATGTCGGCGTACATCAGCCCAGCTCAGCTGGGGATCAGATACAGACATGCTTGCTCAGGCCTGCAGACTCCTTGCTGAATATTTCACTGAATCTGATGCTGTTGAGTAGTACTTCTCCCACGTGTCAGCAACTAATTTTATTAGCCAGAGCTTCCCCAATGGCCCTCTGAAGCCTCGCTGGGCAAGTGCAAAGTGCTTTAAAGCAATGACAAATGCAAAAAGTATTCCTGCATCTTATTTGCCGTTTTAAAAAAAAAATAAAATATCAAAAGTACTTTCATCTGAGGCCATTCAGATGAAACACTAAAAACCCAAGCAGGTCAGACCTTTAGGTAGTCAAAACTCTCCCAAAAACCTGAATTCATTTAACTGCAAGATCGAAATTTGGATATAACACCAATTAAACATCAAACGTAGCTGCATCTGGCATGTCCCACCAAAGCAAGGCATGCCCAGCACTCTCTCCACGTCTGTATACAGCTTTTGGCCACATCGGGCTAAGCCAAAGAGTGGTATGTGAGGCCATATCCTGTTGCTGGATGGCTTCTCTGCACAAAGAGCCTCACAAGGTTGTTCATCCTCACAGCAGTTCAAGGGTGGGGGAATGCTCTTTCTCTTGCCATCCCACAGACGACTTCCAGGGCATGGAGAACCCAACATCATGCTCCATTAAGCATCCAAGCACGTGGCAATCCACAGCTCTGGCCCCAAGTGAATCTGTCAAGGCTAGCCAGGAGGTTTTGTGGCACAACAGACACATGAATTCAACTCCATCAGGGTGCGGTAACACTGCATACATGCCTGTTCTATGACCCTTGAGGGGTAGAAGCACCCCCAGCCCCCATGGCCACCTTGGGGTGACCTTCTTGGGCAGCTCAACTGTGAACGGGCACCCAGACAGCCCTCACCCACCAGCCCGTTACACTAACGATCATACTCCAAGTGCTCTAATAATCACCCCAGTCACAGTAAGAGCCCATTTCCATTCCACCACCAAAACTCAACATACAACTTTCTCGAGGTCCTTTGAGACTCTGCCAATAAATTAATTCACAGAACTATGCCTTTGAGTCATGGGCCAGAGCCTTGGCTGGAATAAGTCAGCACTGCTGGAGGGAAGAGATAGGACAAGCACTGGAGGCAACGTCAATGGGACAAGGTGACCTCCCTGAGCAGCTTCAGAAGAGGCTGCAGGAGACCTCACAGGAGCCAGGTCAGCCTGACCCAAAACATGCAGCCAAGCAGGAGAATTACTCTGCCTGGCAATTCAGTAATTGCTCTATTCTAGTTTCTGCATCTCAGGGAACAACTTCCACACTTAACATTAAGCAGACATGTTTGTTTGGGGCTTGGGTGCTCAGCACCTTTGAAACCAAATCCTTCAGCAGCTCAACCCTCGTCCCACAGGGACCAACCACCGTCCCTCTGGCCGTGATGCTCACCCAACCCGTGTGCCAATGCTTCATACCGGCTGGGTTGCAATAAATCACACAAGGTCTGCAAGGTGGTGAAATAAATAAAAACTGAATCCAAGATGCCCTCGGGGAACAGGAGAAACCCTCAGATCCTCAATTCCACCCTCTGAAATGCAGATAGACCCTGGCAAAAGCATCAGACGTTGATGCTGCTCCTGCCGCTTAACATCTGCTTTATCTAGAGAACGTTTCAGAAGCCTTTCAGGATTTTAAAACGCAGGCTCACATTTAGGAAGGATTGATAAGCCACGTGTAACCTGCCCGTGTGTCCCAGCCCTGCTCTCTGGAACCAGCATTGAAGGCAAATGTCCCACTGGCAAAGCTCAAGCTCTTTACCAAGCTAGGACCTGACTGATCAGCACAGAGTAAATCCAGCTGGAAAGCCCAGGCTTCTTACCCCAGGGAACTGCCAATGAGACCTCACGTTTCTAAATAAACAGCTGAATGGAAGGAGCACGAATCAAGCACAAACACCACAGGGCTGGAGAGCGTACAAACGTGGGTTTAACTTGCATGTCCACCTATTCATTGACTGCTGGAAAAACAAGTTTGAAAACTCATTGAAAAAAAATGATGTTTGGGTTTTTTCCTAAGTAAAAGAGTTATTTTTGCTGCCAAATTGCACTTGCCTGAAAATAGCTGCAGAAAGAGAGAAGAGCCAATCACAGGGACAGGCATGGCGCCAAGTGCAAGGAGACAAGTGAGGAGGTGCAAACCTGGCAGAAGCACGGGGCAAAACGAGAAAGTCAAAAAAAAAGGCCAGGTAGAAGGACTTAGTGCTCCAGCTTCAGGCAAGGTGTGGCCAGACCCCACAGTGACCATCCTTGACCAAACCACCACAGCCATGACCAAACCACCCCAAACAGGCTCCAGGGAGGACCCTGAGCTCGGCAAAGCAGCGGCACAAGGATGCCAGAGCTGGGGACGGGTGGGTAGTGCCGACAGCAGCATCACCGAGCCCACAGGGAGCCTCCATGTGTGGCTTAGCAGGGGAACAAGGGTCCCAGCAGGTTTGCGTGGGTGGGAATTAGAGGCGGAAAGACGTCCTGCGGTGACAGCGAGGTCTGCCCGAGGGCTTTTGGCTCAGGAAAGAAGCACTAAGAGGTTTTGAGGTGGGAGGGTGCAACCCTTGGCAGGGCACTGCGTTGTGGTCTCTGCATCCCATGGGCGTCGGGAGCCATGGGGGGTTCCAAGGGCAGAGTCAGGCACTTGCTTAATAATGACTCAACATTCATTTCACAATGAAACAAAATCAGCATTGGCCCAAGAGACGGTTGGCTTGGAGAGGGGTTATGAGTGTTCTCCCAGAGACAGATCCCTCTTCCCATGCTGCTCAGAAAGGCTCTGGCTGAGGAAAAGGCAAAAGGGCCTCTTTAAATAGCCTGTCCCACGGTAATTAGGAAGACCAGTTGTTCCAGGTGGAAGCAAGGTTTTGGGGACACAGCCAAGACAAGTGTCCCCCAACATTGGCTCCAGCCCAGACTTCAGGGGTATTCACTTCAGATCGGGGTTAATGCAATTTAGATACGATCCCATGGGAAAGCTTGAACGACCTTGCTTCATTTTCCCCCCAGCAGGACCGAGGCACAGTGGCATCTCACATATGGGGAAGCCTTCCTCCCTCCTCCTCCTCCTCCCAGGAGGAAGGTGTTCTGCTGCCCTGTTTGCAGTCTTGTGCCATGACCCCAGCTTGGGCATCAGCACCTATGAAGGGTTAATGGGATTATAAACCTCCTGGCCTTTCTAAATCCCCTGAGCTGTGTGACTGGACTGGTTATAAACTTATTAACGGGGGACAGTTGCTGGTGGAGGTTGCACACCCTGCCCCACAGGCCTGTCCTCCATAAAGTAATTGGGGAAAACTCAAGAACGACAGGAATCTCTCCTAAGTGAATCCGTAAGAAATAATGAGGGCTAGACATGGTAAGACAGCAAACCAACATATTTTGGGGAAAGAATTCAGAACATGCCAACAGTCTGGGAGCACAGTAGAGGCTCGGGAAGAACTTTGATTTACCCCTGAGCTGCAAACATCCCTGTGCTCAAACTCTGGTGCTGGCACAAGCTGTAAACACAAGCTGTAAACACAGCAGCAATAATAATGCAGAGCAGATGTGAGGAACCTCTGGGCTGGTTTCACACCCTGGCCATGCCTGGCGAGGAGCCGGCAGCAAGTCCGCACCCACCCGGGGAGCCGGCAGCAAGCCCGCACCCACCCGCAACGTGCATGGCACGGTCCAGCCACGAGATCTGTCCGGCATCAGTGGCTGCTTCGGGGCTGTTTGTCTTTCCCTTTGGGTCTGATAAAACTCCTGCCCAAACCCCACCGTTGTAAAACCCCTTTACACCTCCAGCAACTCTGCGAAGGTATGAAGTCATTTGGGAGAGCCTCGTGAGGTCCCACCAGGAGAAAACCAGTGCTGAGACAAGCCGCTGGTCCAGCTGTGGCGATCACCACCGATGGTGCCGGGGTGAGGTCCCACTACTAGCTCCTGTTTATTAAATTCCGTATTTCAAACTCTAAAATTAATCTTTTAATCAGCGGCCGAGCGGAGCCATACTTATCGGAGCGCTGAGGAGGTGTTATCTCCCTGCCATCTGCTGCCACCAGTCAGCCAAACACCGGCCGGCCCCCGTCACACGCCGGCCCCCCGGCACGAAGCCCCCTTGGCCGAGTCTCTGTGCTCACAAAGCAGACAAATCCAGGGGAGGTTTCAACCCCAAAACTCCAGCATGCAAGTAGATTTCTGAGGTAGAAAACAGGTCTTGAGCTTTTTTTTTTTTTTTTTCCCCTTGCA
>NW_009726827.1:0-18372 GCF_000703405.1 Apaloderma vittatum
CGGTGTCGCTCCCCGCTGGCCGCCGGGACACCGCAAGGCTTCCCTCGGCCTCGCACACGCCGCGTTTCCACCTTCCTCCTAAGCTGCAGTGGAGAAACAGTTTCCCACGACGGCAAAACACCCTTGTGCCGCTCGGAGAGCAACCGGCACCCGTTTAACGCCGGTTAAATTCGGCACCGTCACATCGCGGATCGGTCTGGCCCGCCGGTCGCAGCCCTCTCCCGCTGCGCATCGCGGGACTGGCACGCTCGGTGGGAAAACGGCACGTACGTTTTGTTTCCTCGATGCCAAAATGTGTCGGGTCCAGCATTTGGGAAGGCTGTTGATCCTCTGAGCTGGGTGCGTTTCAGAAATAAAGCCCTGAGACCGGTGCGTGAAGTGTTCAAATTTATGTCCCCATGTGTTGCCTGATCTAGTTGAGAGGCGTCCCTGCCCATGACAGGGAGGCTGGATTAAATCATCTCTAAGGTCCCTTCCAGTCTAGGCCATTCTAGGATTCTACAATGATTCTATGTTTTGCACTGACTGAATTTGTGTGTGAGGAAGAGGATATCCAGTAATGGGTGTTTAAACTTAACTTTTACCCTTAGTTCTTCTTGATTCCTGCCTTATGCCATTAAAGTTAAACTTTACTCTTAAAAAAACCCCAAAACAGAACCCCCAGATCCTAGAGATGGAATTGTTTTAATGCATTTGCGTGCTTGCAGGGTGTCAGCTAAGGTGGTTTGCTGTAGGATGCCCAGCGGTGCCTTCGTTACCAGCCACTGACCACTGGGTCAGTCTCAAGCGTCAATTGCGAACAATTTCTTAGCTGCGCTCCACGGCACTGCCTCAGCTGGTCTGGCCACTTGTCCATGGTGCTAGAAAACAAAGAGAATATTGCCATGTTTTAAGAAGCAGCAGTCACTTGTGAATAACCCTGCCGAGCTTTTCTGAAATAATCCCGAGCCTTTCATCCCAACGTACAGTACAGGAGCCAACCGTATCACTCATCCTGCGCTCTGCAACAACGCGTGTGCTATCATCACCGTGTGCTAGATCACCAGCAGCCCACACCAGGCGTAAACTCTTGGCCCTGTTTTTGTCTTCCCTGCACTGGTCATTTCCCTGGCATTTCAAATCCAAGCGCTGCGCCACGGGGTGGTAAATAACAACTACACAAACACGCTGGAAAACAAGGCTTTCTGCACTATTCAAGAGGAAACCGATTCTCCTCATTGCCACTGAAACTGCAGGGGCTCTGTGGAAGCACCACGGTCCAGGTGACGTGAGGACCTGCCTTGCTGCTGGACGTGATGGTGGGCACAGTGTAGCGGAGGCGCAAGAGCTCCTCCAAGCAAACGTGGGGTTGCTTGGTCCCAAAAGGCACCCTCACGGCACTGCCCGGGGCTGTGTGCAGTGCTGCAAAGAGACAGAACGCAAGTTGGCTATTATCCGTGAAGTCATACAGTGACTTCGATACTCTAATATATATGCCGTATTATATATAACGTGAATACATATCAGTGCATATGTCTATGTATACACACACATGCATACGTATATATGCGTCTATATATGTGGATTTGGGGGGTTTTTTTTGGAATACAGATTACATCTGCGCGATTTGATGATTCGACCTTACGTTCCAAAGTCATTAGGGAGCAGAATACAAAAGGAGTCAGGATGAGTAAGAAAAACAAACACATAGGCTCAACGCCATAAAGAAGGAAGTAAAAAGGTAGAAAACAGATGTGGAACAGGAGGGAAATGCAGAACGAGGGAAACTGGAACTTTGCGCCTTGATACTCCAGTCCAAACTTTTTTGCAACGTAAATGCGGATCACCGCATCAGTACCACCAGCATGCCTAAAAGTCTGATTTTTTTTGAGTGGTGATGCATTGAGCCAGGCACATGTATTTGGACACAAAGCACTTCGTTCAGCAAGCCCCTTTGAAAGCTGTCCGTTTACGTATGCGTGTTTAGAAATCCAGAAGTATTACGCTAATTTGAGGTTCTTGCTGAGTTTTAGCACCACCTCCAATCAGCCCCACCTTTCAGCTTGGACTGGTGTGCCAGCTCCGTGAGACACTCCATTATCTGTGATGGAGACAGCATGCCTGTGATACACCCAGAGGCTTGGATGAGTCACTGTTACCTGGACACAGAGAAAAATGTACTTAAATAGCAAGTGGATTCTACTGGTCCTTTTTGCACAATGAGCCCCACTGAAATTGAGAGGTCAAGACTGAACTGATACCAAAAACACTCAATCCTCTTAACTGTTTTCATACACAGGCAAATGAAAGAAGTAAATGCAAATATTTTTATTCGCTGAAACGGTCAATTTTACTTGGGTGCTTACCCTAGGTGGAGTCAGTTATCCTGAAACAGGATCCAGTCATGTGGGTATTGCTTAAAATTCTACCGACTGCAGGAAAATAACAGTGTCACAATGGGACGATCTTGTTTAAACCTTGTTCCACTACCTCTGGGAAGACCCAGTCCTGAAGTACCTGAGGCCACATCTTAAGTTCCTTAACTTTCTTTGACTTCAAAGAGTTTTTGAGAGCAACCTCCAGTAAACTCTGCAACCTGTAAAGGCTGATTTTCATCCTGAGGAAAACTCTGTGCAGGAGAAAATAAAATGCAGTTATCTGGAGCTTTTGCTCATCTGCCTTAGCAGAAGCTGAAATTCTCTCTTCTAAGACATGGATCCATAAAGACTTTCTGGGTCTTGGAAGACCCTCTTTAAGTAAGTAAGTTAATCTAAAGGAGATGTAATATTTCCTCTGGGCCCCTTAAACCAAGCTAGAGCCAAGGTTTGTGCTGCAGCCCTGTATCCTAACTCACCTTCTTTGGAATTGCAGACACCATGAGGATATTAGAAGAAAGCAATTCCAAAGAGGCAAAGGGGCTACAGCTGAACACCGCTTGAGTAAACAGAGGGAAGCTCCTTTATACATAACACTAGGCATAACCTATATCTTTAGGTTTCATAAAAGGCTGCTTCCCAACGCCAAATAATGCACCCAAAGGCTCTATGTTAGGTTTAAGCTGCTGCATAGTGGGTCTTCAATTATTCAGGATGCTACCTGAGGTGAACGTAACAAGCTGCGTTTGTCCCTGTCTATACCAGGGAGATAGCTGTATTTTATCTGAAGAACTGCGTTCCCAAGGGCACACTGCAATTGCCTTCAGTGGCTTGTTAATTAACAACTTTTAACAGTCGCTGCCAGCCCCTCCTATTTCACATGCCATCTTCTGAGCTTATTTAATGATATCCTCTCTTTCATGCTCTTCTTTCACGGAGAGGAACCAAACAAATTTCAAATAGCTGAAACACATCGATAACCAGTGACGTCTGACATTCAAAGTACAAATCCGAGTATGACTTGGTAACCGATTTCCACTGTTGCGGCTTGCGAAAAACCAAGTCTGGTATTCCAAACAGAGATCAAATCATGCAGGTAAAACAGCCCGTGACTCCTGTGTTCCTAACTCCTGCTGTTTTGGGCAGTAAGGACAAGTTCGCACGTGCAAGACACTGATCTGGCTGCGTGTCTTTGTAAGGTGATTGCTATGCACCACCACTCCTCTGTAAGGGCTGCCTGGGATGTGACAGCTTCAGCCTGAGTGGCAGCGTGAAGTGTGGTCAGCCCTGGGAATTTCCACTTCCTCACTTCATTCAGGCTGAACTCTTCCCAGAAAATTCACAGTTAACAATCCCAAATCCACAGTCTGACCTCTTCCCTGCATGGGAAGAGAAGATTAACAGTTGATGCCAGTAGCAGCACCTCTATAGTGACCACAGACATGACCTGAACTGTCATTAATAACAAACCAAGAGGGCTCAGATAACTTGTTCACAGGTATCCCTGTCAGTGGGGAAGATATATCTTAAATATGCTCAGCTGGTGCCTAATTATGGGCAGATTTACAGTGCCCTGCAGCACAATCCATTTTAAAATGCAGATAGGTCCCGGCAAAGGTTTGGAGGGGTTGGAGAGGGCAGGGAATGACTGACAAAAGGTGATCCGTGCGAGCCTGTGACTAGTCAAGCCCAGAACTGCCTGCCAAGAGCCATCACTCCCAGGTCCATGAACACCCACTGGGCTCCTTTTAGGCAGTCCCTGGAATATTACAATACCAGTTTATAGTAGAGTTAATAAAAGAAAATAAAATAAAAGTCTTTGAAATCAGGGGGAGGGAATGCATCTCAGGACTGCACAATTCCTTCTACACCATGCAAAAGGAGAGGGTGTGGCAAGGCATGTCCCAGCCTTGTCAAACCTGACCGACTACTCAGACAAAAAGTTTCAGGATGCCTGGCTGTTTTGCTTCAGGTGGAGGAGACCAACACAGGACATCATTTTCTCACCGTGGTCCCACCATGACCAACAGAGCAGACACACGATGCTTCTACACAGCTCTTGATTTCATGTTGCTGCAAGAAGAGCACCAACAGTGACAGTACAAGGTCGATTATTTAATGCTGCACTATTTCTGTTTCTTTCCAGGCTCACCTCACAATTCTTTTTTCATCAGCTCCTGGTGACCTTTGCCGGAGCTTGAGAAGTTAACACCTAGAAAGACACTTCACAGCGCTGAGAGCAATACAAGGCTATTTCTGACTTGCTGTTCATCAGCAGCGGGGCAAAAATATTTTCAGCCACATGACATGCATGAAAAATGCCTTCATTTGTGAGGATGAATTATTTTAATAAACAGTGAATTTTGGCAAGGTGCATCTCTCCCTCATCATTCAGACTATTTGACAATCCAGATTAGATACCACACTGCAGCTCAGCCATGCACAGTACAAGACAAGCACTGGAAGTTCTCACGTGATCTTAACACTTGCTTCACGCTGAGGTTGCTCTGATTTACACAAAAGTATCTGCGAGCCCAAGGGGGTAAGGAGTCTGACGATTTTGTTGACACCCATCCCCTTCTTCTGCTTCTGCCCTCATTCTTTGAAATGGGTGAAGGGTCAAGTGGGAGCTGCTACAGTAGCACCATAGACACCCAGGGATCCCTCTCCTTAGCGTGAATCTTCCATTACCAGGGTTGCACATTGTCACCCAACATGTCCAATAACTGGGTGATGGCATTGGCCCCAGGCACTGATAGCCTTATTAAAATGTTACCAACATAATTAAAAATACCTTGTAACTTGTAGGAGGGAGTACAAGATCAGAGCAGTCATAAAGGTCCCAAGTATCTTTACCAACTTAATGAATAAGAGTAAGACTTTTAAAAGAGATTTTCATGCACATCTCCCCTAAATTGAACTTTTATGGTGTATAAGTGCTGCAGGCTGTGGAGGACAATGGAGAATTGGATCTAATATATAGGAAAGAACGCCAATTAACTCGCTTTGCATTAGTTTTTGCAAGCAGACCTGTCGTTTCATGTTCAATTTGTGGGTCACACCACAACTATTTTGATAACAACCAGGGAAGATAAAGGTTCAGTTCTTTACTGTGCCAGAAGCTCTGCTTCTCACAGCTAAGGAGCGGAGGTGTCATCCTTACAGGAATATTTAGTCCTCTGAACCCCCAAGGCTACGGAGGGCAATTTATCTATTGGCAGAATTGGAAAACTCCTTACCAAGGTTCCCTCTCTGCAAACTCCAGATGTTATCACAGCGTTGTGTGCTCCAGCTGTGCTTGCCTGTACACCCAGCCAGCAAGAGTTCCCCACACCAAAGGGACCTTTGGCTGCTTGGTAAAACTGACATTATCGTGCTGAAAAAGCCTTTATAAATGTGCAAAACTTAAGAAAGCTTCCTAATCCTAATTCCAATCATTTAACAGGGAATTTTGTTAGTATAATTTCGCAGTACAAATGAGGAAAAAGAAGAGGCAGCCTACTCTCACATACGCGTCCCCTAACTCCCATAATTCAGAAGTGAGAAATTGAAGTTAGCCTTTCTCCTCCATCCAGCTGGGTCACGTTGAACAGAAATGAGAGCTCTTTTCGTACAACTGTATTCTCCTCCATCACAAAAGCACAATCATCGCTGTAACTCATTTAAATCTTGAGTAGTTGTCATCAGTGGGGCCAGAATACCACAAGGCAGCCACTGGGGATCGTGAAACATTTGTGATTACTGCAGCTTTCAAGATGTGATGATGCAAATGCAGAACTCTGCTCCTGTCTAGACCAAATTCTGGCGCTGCCTAAGCTTCACTCAGACTTGCAATGGAATATTCTCCTCCTCCTCAGCCCTCAATTACTGCTGTAGCGTTGCTGCTCAGCATTCAAGAGCTGGTGCCCTTTGCTTCCTTCCCCCAAACACCTACACAGACCTTGCAGTTTGAATAGCAGAATCAATCGCATTTAGTTTTCCGCCTTCTCATTCCTTGTTTCATGTAATTACAAAAAGTCTGATAAAGAGACTAGAGCCCAAATATGGTACGATATGAGATGCTAAAGAAGCTACTTTGCGTTAATGTTTTCTTCTCGGCTCTCCATGTGATTTGGATGTGTCTGTGGGTATCGATACTATCTTCTCGAAGTAAGCACACCTGAGTTAGACATGCAGGAAATAAAAGTGTCACTTTATCTCCTCTTTTTCTGCTCAGCTCCCTTTTTCTGTTAGGTTCATTTAGATTTCTTTAGGACACAGCCAGCTGTTTCCGTAAAAAACACTCATCTTTTGCATAATTAGCAACATAAGAAACAGTGAGGCTAACATCAATTGAAAAAAAATACTCTGATGGGAAACAGGGAAGTAAAAGAATTGCTTCAAGTTAACCTTGTAGGCACAGCTCTGAGCTCTTGGGCTGGCACTGAGGGACTGACAGCTCCCTTTAGTTTTCTTTTCTGCATGGATTCCCAGGAAATCACCTCCAAAGGGCACTGTAATAAACAAGATCAACTTACTCTGACAACAATTCCTCCTTGTGCATATGGATCAGTGAACTAAATGTGCCCAAGCAGTCCTTAGAAGACTTTAAGCAGACACTAGACAACCACTCTAAGTAGCACACCCAGTCACACACTGTATACATGATTTCCTTCAACATAAGCAGAAATTTCACTTGTCTGTGCTACTCTGTTAAATGAAGTACAAACTGAAGTTAAGCTTAAGTCCAGTCCTGCCAGCCCCATGACGGGCACGGCCTCACCTCCAGGACAGACTCTAGTCACATCCTTGAAAAAAAACATGCCATGTTTTTTCTGCAGGAAAGTAATAAAATAATAATTATGAACTGGGCTACTGTTCACAGCACTGTGCTTTCTTGTGCTTTTGTAGCAAACGCATTCTGTTGACACAGACGAGAACAAGAGGAACCACAATCTGGGTCTTCTGGGAGAGGCAGGAGCACTTGGGGTTCACTCCATTTGCCTCTGAGCTGGGCAAAGGGTGGAGGAGAAGTGGCATGGGACTGTGCCCGAGGGACATGGGCCCTAGGAGGAGGGGACTCTCATGTACATCACGTATTTTTGCTACAAAGTTTTGCCTGCCTCATCTCATCAGGCCACAGGTTCTTCCAGACTTCTATGTGTGAGCACCAGGAAGCTGCTGCTATCACTAGGACAAAACCAGGGCTTCCAGGTACTCAACAACTTCACTAACAACGTCACCCTTGCCAATTTTAACAAGAAATCTAAGAATGGCTCAGGTTGGAAGGGATGTCAAGAGGTCTGTAGTGCAACCTCCTCCTCAAAGCTCTTTAGCTCAGAGAACAAAGTTGCTTAGGACTTGGTCCAGCAAGGTCTTGAAAACCTCCAAGGATGGTGCTTGCACAACCTCACTGCCTGCTCCACCGCTTGTGCTCATGGGGAAAAGTTCATCATCTTCACACCCAGTTGGACCTTCTCTTGTATCAATTCATGCCCACTGTGTGTTGTCCTCTCACCAGGCACCACTTGTGAAGAGCTTTGGTGGCTCACAGATACTGACAGGCTGTAGGAGATCATGTATATTGTTAAGTTAAAGTCAAGCTAGATAACAACCACTGCTCTTCCTTTACCACACAAAGAAATCAGCTTGGTCAAGCAGGGGAAATTCCCACTCAGTATTAGGGAAAATAAGTTTACCATAAGGGTAAACATTGGAGCAGGTGCCCAGAGGGGCTGTGGAGTCTCCACCCTGGAGATACTCAAAACCCAACTGGGCAAGTCCCTGAGCAACCTGCTCCACCTGGACCTGCTTTGGGCAGGAGTGGAACAAGAGACCTCTAGAGGTCCCGCAAAGCCTACACAGTCTGGTGATCTAACTTTGGTAGAGCCATGTTGGCTATTCCAAATCACCTTCTTCTCATTCATGTCACAAAGCTTTCACATTCACCACTGCCCCTCGCAAAGGTTTGATAGCAGTATGAACACAAAATATCTGCCCTGGAATGTCGTTATTCCAAAGGGCATAAATCATCGCTGTTATTCAGTACCTTACACACAAGAGATTCTAATACTTCTGTCTTCTGGGTGGACAATACTTCCCCTAGGGGGTTATTTTTATTTTTTTAAAAATTTATTTAATTCTCATTGCTAGATGATAGCTTTTAAGAGAAGGTGAAACAGCCAACATTGTTTTAACAATGCAAGGAATATAGACGTGTCCAAGTGTTAGTGATACCCACATTCAGGCATGTTAAAACATTAGAGTTGGTCATAATTTTCCCAGTAACAATACTGATGAAATACTTTCCAAAATCCTCCCCTGTATTTTGGCATCTCTGAGACATGCCAAAAGAGCCGACCTAATGAGGTGAGACAACATAATGTCTATGCTAAGATTAGAAATGTTAGCAAGCAGAAAACAATGCAAAATTCTTATTAATAAACGGAAAACACGCTGATTTATGTTGAAGATTCACTTTCATTGCTTACAACGCTACATTGTAAAACTATCAAGCAGCATCCTTAGGACACATCTACACTGTCATTGCGGTTCGCTCCCTGTTCATTCCTGGGCCCCTGACTGTCCATACCACTTACCGACTGGTTTGCCCTCGGGCTCCTACATAGAGAAAATCAACTCGCTCCCTCCCAGAGGGCACAAAGTTCCCAAGCTCCAAGGACACAAGACACTCCACTGCTTGGTAGGTCAGACTTTTCTTCCCGAAGGCGGTCAGGGTTTCTTTCCCAAGCAGACCACGGATTGTGGAGGCTTAACTTGTAGTCTCTCCTCATCCTAAGGTATTAATTTTGCTGCGTTGCTTCATCTGGAGCAGATAAGCAGTTTCCTTCGGCGCTCCAGGGGAAGCCGTGAGGATAGCTGGAAGGGACGCAGCACTGAATGGCTGATATCGGAGATTTCTCAGGAAGAGGGGAAAGCACTACCATGAGGAGCTGACAGAAGAAACCTGCAGTTGTACCATGGCTGTTCAGTATTTTTAAGTGAGGCTATATGCCTGTTCCCTGGCCAGATGAGTGTCGCAAGCAGGGTCCGCTCTCCATAAGCACCTTGCACCCCCTCCGTGGATGCAGCCCCTTGTTTTAGAAACAGCTTATCCCTAGGAACACTGGTAAGGATTTTGTGTAAGCTGGCTGACTCTGTTTTAACTGCTATTCCAACTAACCATGCTCTGAGCCAATTTTGTGGTAAAAGAAAAAGAAAAAATAAAATAAAAAAAAGGTTCCTCAAGAAAACTCATACCACTAGTAAAGATAGGCATCGCTCCTGTAGTACTGGCAGGAGATTTCCCCACAGTCCTCCATCATAAAAACTGATTTTCTCTATGTTCACAGAAGGCTGTGTCCTTCACACACAGAGATGCTGTCCTCTGTGCTATTGCTTCTGTGAGAGGTCTGTAGGATGCCCTAACTTAAGAAGGTCCCTGTCTTATATACAAGAACTTCGGTACTGCATGCAGAACTACCTTTAAATAAACACACAAAAAGTCAGACCTAGGGGACTCCAGCATTTTTATGTTCTCTTTCTAGCTCCACATGTCCTCAAGAAAAACAGGTTTTGCCTGTCAAATTGGCTGATGGATGTATTCTATATACACTACTACATATTTCATGCATAATAAAAATAAAAACATCCTGCTCCAGAAGGGCAACTGAATTAATTCATTCATTCTTCAGGCTGTATTTCCTTCCCTTTTATCCCTTCTTTCTGCACACTTTGACAAGTTTTCACAGCTAAAACAACCCAAAACCTGATGTCCAATTCACACCAAAGGATTAAAAAACCCACTGCTGTGTGCCCTTGTTTTTAATGGGAAGAGCCCATCAGGGTGCTTGCCCTAACACGCGTGGCAGGATCTTTGCACCAGCAGACAAGTTTTTATCTAGCACGCAGAACTTATTCAAAAGGTATTACTTCTGCTGGGACTAGAGGCAGGAATGAGTCAGGTCTGTTTAATACTCATGAAGCGCCCTGCCCCAAGGAGTGCCTCTGTTTTCCTCCCCTCCCTGTCTCGCGCGCTCTCTCTCTCTCAAGCCTTAATTGACTTGAGTTATAACGCTTTTGAGAAATCCCTCTTAAAATTATGACTCCTGTTAAAGTTAATTAGACGTGAACTGCGGCCAGGAGAGCAGGGGTAGTTTCATCGTTGTTATTCTAGCTGAAAACAGAAGGATTCCCTGACCACAGGAAGTTCAAAGGACCAGCAGCAGAAGGAGGAGATAACCTCCGTTCCCAGGGAACACCGGCTTCGCTCGGGATGCCAGCAGATTTATGACATGAGCTTCGCTTTAATTGCCATTCGGGGTGGGGCCTCTCACATCGA
The DNA here is from genome assembly GCF_000703405.1 of Apaloderma vittatum. Lineage (NCBI taxonomy): Eukaryota > Metazoa > Chordata > Aves > Trogoniformes > Trogonidae > Apaloderma > Apaloderma vittatum. The sequence continues at coordinate 10,675 of NW_009726827.1, forward strand.
TAAACAAAAGGGTTTCTACAGGGCTGAGGTTTGCAACAGCACAAGCCGAACGAGGCACAACTTTATGGCAACATGCACGCAGAGTATTTCACAGCCTGCTCTCCCTGAAGCTGAATAGCCCCCCTGGAAAGAGAAGGTGTTGCCCAGTGCGACCCATTTGGAAAAATAATTTAGCTTCAGCAAAGTCACATTATTTTAACAAGCAACACTTACCCAGAAGTCTTTCAAATCTGTGATGCTTAAGGAAGCAAGGGATCTTTACAGAGACAATATTCGGCCTATATAAAATAAAGACAAAGCAAACTAATAACCTAAACCTACAACAGGACAAAAAGAATTGAAAGACTGTACACAAAACCGCTCTGCAGCAGAATTCCCGTTGACTTTACTGACCGAATTCTCACCTCTCAGATTCTTCTTAAGCTGCTTCCTCACTTAAAAGTAATTTCAAAGTAATTTCAAAGAGTAATAATGTTCTTAGTTATTGGGCATCAACAGTGTATTTAACTGATGTATAAACACACAGAGCGATGTATAAACACACAGAGCGGAGCCTTTGCCTGAAGGTCGCCACAGTCTAGTCAAAATACAGCTAGAACAGATTCAAAAGAGCATAACTGCTACCTAATATAAACATTGATCATATAAGCAAGCAGATATAAATATGGAGACTGATGGAGAAACACTTCAGATGCCACTCTTTAAAGGGTTCATGCATATACAGAAGCTTTTGGAAGAAAAAGAGAGCAAAGTCATGACTCACTGTCAGGATGAAAGCCAGTTTTGTTAGAAGGCATCAAGTTGGGATCTGTAAACACGTACGGGCTATGGTCAGGAGGGAATCCGGAGCAGCTTGAAATTAAGATAAGGAAGGAATGTGTGAGCAGATACAGAGAAAGGGGGTCACGCAGGGCATTGCTTGTGAAGGCAAGAGGCTCCAAACTCATTGTAGAGAGACAGGAAAACCTGGAGTGAGGGGCTGTGAGGGGGCAGCGCGGCAGGGAGGGAGGCTAACTTCAGCCATAGATGCACTTAGGATGATTAATCCATGATGTGAAGCAAGGATATCATTTTGATTTTTTCCTACCAGTTTCAAATACAGATGATTTCCATTAACAGAACACATTTTGTCCTTTTTTTAAAGAAAAAAATTCCGTGTATGATTTACAGGCCTTGCTCCCCTGGCTTATTGTTGTTACCTCTCTCTCTTAACACCTGCAAGAAGGCAGCTGATCACTACTCACAGAAAGGAGCAACGCAACGTATTTCTGCCTGTGATGTTCGTGCTCTTCTATGAATGCAATATTCATTTAGCAGAGGGCAGTCTGACCCTATACTACGGATTTAAACTTCAGTGGAGCTGAGGTACAGCACAAGCCTTAGCAGCAAAAGCCAGTGCCTTGGAAGGCAGCTCAGAAATTCAGGAGCGATGCAGGGATGGGAAGACGCGGGGCTGCAAGCAGACTCGATTGCTGCATGAAACACAGCAGCTTTACAGAAAGCCAGGATCCCACAGTGAGCTCCCACAGCCTGCAAACACGCAGTCTGTGTCCCCAGTGTGAGGGAGCAGGGAGGACCATCCACCTGGGGACTGCCAGCCCCGCAACTGCAGGAGTCCCAGTTTGCACCAAGTAAAGGATATTTTTTCCGCCCCTTCCTCTCACCCACAAAAGCCCTCAGACACTGTCAGGAGGTCAGCAAACCACTGCCCTGCAGAGAAGCAGCAAGCACGACCAACACCTGGATACATCAGCACAGGATGGCTGTGAGACGTAACAGAGACCATTTTTTAAGTTGTGCCCTATCCCGCACGCAGCCGTAGCTGAAAAAGACCTGGCTCCTTTTCACAGAGATGAACATTTTAAAGCCAGAAGGAACTGTTTTGATAATATAATTGCTCCCTGGCACAGGACAGACTATGTAATCTCACCTTGTAAATCTAATCTTGAATCAAACCTGTATTTTGTGGCTGAGTTAAAGCATAACTTTCGGAAAGATAGGCAATCCCAATTTTACTTCAGATGACTCTATGACAGGAGTGGTTAGGAGCTTCAAGAGGAAAATAACAGCTTCAAAGGATTGTTTCGGATCACAGGTCTGTGAAGCCGACAGTTTAACCTCCCCCTACCCCTGGATTAGCGAGCAGTGTGAGAGCACCTAGGTCCTGCCTAGCAATGGGAGAAGTGGTACCTTGTATGGGACCAGTTGGGAAAGCTTAGTTTAGGAAAAAAAAGACAGGATAAAGGGATACAGAGGTGGAAACTTGTCTTTCCAGGCATATTACTTGATCTGACATAAGATTTTTAGTCTCTTCACAAACCCTGTTTCTCTTTTATTCTTAAATCATCCCAACTACCACAGCTCTACTCCCGCATCTCTGCATCTCACCTTAGAAAACAGCATACACAAAAAAACTTTTTCAACAAAAAGAGAAAACCACAGCAAAATACCAAAGCATGTTACATGCCCACTGTGTGGCTCTCAGCCAGATAGGATGGTCTCAAGATCTGTTATTAAGCATCGCGTAAGTCACAAACATTTGATCCTACAGAAGTAGAATATTACATTCAAACAGACGACGCATTCGCATGCGTTCTTTCTGTCTCCTGACTCGCACGTGCAACGCTCAGATGTGTTACTTTCATAAAATACGCCTTTTCTGTTGCTGCAGCTAACAGCAGATCTGCGGTTAAGAATTTTTTCAGGCACGCTCCATTCAAGTGGTGCTGCCTCAAGAGAGAGCTGCTGTGCCTCTCCCCCCGCCTCCAACCCCGGCCAGCTGGCATATCCTGAGGGAGACCTGGCACATGGGAAAGCTGGCTCTCGCCAAACTTACCTCCTGAAAAGAGGAGGGGTAAGATGGGGCACAGCCACAAACCAGAAATCCTCCTGGTGTTCCTCCTGCAGCATGGCCCCTCTGCCTCCGGGACAAAAAAAGAGCTCAGACTGAAACAAGCAGGATTTTCCATTGCATTCATTTTTCCATCAGTGGGAAGCACTCTTGTCTCTCCTGAGCTCTGAAATGAGCTGGAAATAACTCACTGATACTGCATGGTCAGCATCTTGTGGGTCAAGGGTGGTGTGGAGTACAAACTGTTTGGCCTGGTCTTCTCTGATTCATAGAAGAAAAAGAAAAGAATTTCACCTTTCATAGCTTGTGAAGTAGCATTCCATGCTTATGGTACCTTGGAAGACTTATCAGAAGATTAGGTACAGTCTGGCACCAGCTAGGTATTCTTATATCTAAATCTCAACTTAGACCAACAAAAGTAAATGTACATCTGCATTGCAGGCATAATTTTTAGCATTTCCACTTCTGCATAGTCACACCAAGGGCTCCTGAGAAGAAAACTAATTTCAATGACTGGCACATAAGCTCAGTTTGTACAAACATGCGGCCTGGAGAAATATTTGATTTATGGTGAAATAAGTTTGTCACTTACACAGAAGAATTCAGGACAGAAATCTCTTTTGGGATTATCAAATTGCTATGTTTCTAAGCTGAGGTGTGCTCGAGACAACTTACCTTCACTTTACAGCATGATCTGTCTGTGGTCCCTTGTGCTGTACCTGCCATCTTCACAGGTGTCCTGGAGAGCTGGGAAGTACAAGCAGGCCCCCACTCCTCAACGTATGAAATAAGAATGACCCCAGTCCTTAATAAGCTCATTGGAGCTCTAGCTAATTAACAGGCATGAGAAGAGGGCAAGGATGTGTCCCTCTGCCCCCTCCCGCATCTGTCCCTGCACAACTGCCCAGGTTCCTGCAGCCTGCTCAGGAGGTCCAAGGCGCATCGATGGTGTCTGCCTGCAGCCTGGGTGATCCTGGATGCTAAAAGAGCCACAAGAGCAGATTAGATAAATGTTCAACTCCACTCGCTGAGGCAAATGCATCTTGCTTTTAAATCTGTTGATATCAAGTGGCTGTGCGTGAGGGATGGATTTGCTGTATTGCAGCTCCCCACTGGATATCAGAGATTGCCGTTTGCAAATACCGTGTGGTTTTATCTGCTTTACGTGCCTACGACCTGGCTACACTGGCCTCAGCCCACCTCCCTTATTTATGTGACCCTGGAGCAACACTATTTAACATCAACCCCATGTGAAAAAGTGAGACAAGGAAGGAGCATGAGTGTGGAAACTAGAAAGCTGAGGTGAGCAAAGTCAATGTGGAAAGGAACAGCGAGGCTCCAGATTTGACCCAGACTTGCTGTTCATCCAGTCCCAGCACTCTCCAGCAGCAGACTTCAGAAATAAATGTTTCTCATCCCCCAAAAAAATAAATTTGGATAATTCCTTGATGAATATGATTGTAACAGTGCTAAGAATTGCTTGCATTTCAAGAGGAGAGAAGGAATAATTTTCCTTTTCTCCTCTACATTAATGAGAAGTTAATAAACAGTCAATAGCCTAGAAATCCATCTTCTGGAGGGAATCTTCCTGAGCCTCTGGTAGGTGACTTTTGAGGGCACGCAGAGTAAATTTGCGAAGAAAAAAATGAAAAATAGATGATGCATACAAGTTTCCACATATTCCAAGCCTATACCTTGAAGCAGAGGCTGTCGACAGGTATTTCCTTCACACATTCGCACTGTTCAGCCAGCAATTTTTTGTCTGAGAGTATAGCTGCCTTTGCCATAAGCCGCATCAACATGCAAGCTGAACGCTCCAAGGACAAGCTACTTCCCATTTACTCTTTCCAAAGCCTCTCTGGATCCGAGCTTTCCGAAATGCATGGCCTTGTCCCAGGCTAGAAGGGAAGAGTTTGCCTGTCATATCCCTGACGTGGCTCCCGGCACCCACAAAGCTGTCCTAGCACAGAGCCATGGGTGCGGGAGGCATTTGGCTTCCACCCTCCCATCCCCTCGCTATCAATAAAACACGTATCATTCACACTCGGTCACAGGTAGGAACATGCCATCTGGGTGCCTGCCTGGGTTTGTTCTGCCACCGATGGCTGCAAGTAATTAGAAGTTAGCCCTGCAGAGAGCACGAGGTGTTATTTTTATGGGTCTAGCAAGCCATGATTATGTAGAGACCACAATAAAGGCAGAAAACAACCCACACGGCCAACTGCTGGTGGAGAAGGAGTGCTCTGCCGCGTGGATCCAGCCAAGTTTTCCACTTTCTAAACTCGAGGAAATGCCCGCTTCCCTCCGCGGTGCCGCACCAGACAGCTAAAAGCACTTGCTGCTCTCTGTTCATACACCCTCCAGCTCCATTCGCTTGCTTTCCAGACTGAAAATGACTGCCCAGCTTGGCAATCACATTGCCAACAACAAAAAGTGGAGAAGTGAGGAGGAGGGGAAAGAAAAAAAAAAGAACAAAAACACAGAAAGAAAGGAGAACAACAACTAAAACAGAACAAAAAAGAACAAAAAAAGATCAGAAAGGAAAAAAAAGGCCTATGGTGGTATAAAACAGACCTCTGCAGCAATGGAACTTGTGGAGACTGAGAAGAGGTAACTTTTACAGGGGAGATATTAAAAGGAATTAAACAGACACTCTGAACCCTGTGCAGTGTGTGTATTGTAGACCTTACGTTGGCTCCAGCAAACACAGGGCAGGCAAAAAAGAAAGCCAAGGACAGGTGGGAACCATCAGCAGTGCCAGGGAGGAGAGGGTAAGCTCTGGCCACAGAGGTGAGGGAGGGTCGTACTGAGGAGCCACTGGCACTCGCTGCTGCAACCTGTCACCCGTGTGGGCACTGCCAGGAGATGCAGAAGGGGGCAAGGCAAAGCAGCTCTGATTTTACAGGCACTGAACACACCCCTGCCCACAGCAGAGGCCAAACACACCCAAAGAGTCAGAAACCAGGACAATGCAGCACCTGGACATTCAACTTGGGCTGTATGTCTGAGGAGAGAAGGACTGAAATAGGTAACTTGAGGGTTTCATAGAATCATAGAACGGTTTGAGTTTGAAGAGACCTTAAAGATCATCTGGTTCCAACCGCCTGCCATGGGCAGGAACACCTCCCACTAGACCAGGTTGCTCAAAGCCCCGTCCAGCCTGGCCTTGAGCACTTCCAGGGAGGGGACATCCACAACTTCCCTGGGCAACCTGTGCCAGTGCCTCGTTACCCTCACAGTGAAGAACTTTTTATGTCTAATCTGAATCTACCCTCTTTCAGTCTAAAGTCTCTTATCCTATCGCTACACTCCCTGATAGAGAGTGCCCCCTCGGCTTTCCTGTAGCCCCTTCAGGTACTGGCAGGCTGTTATAAGGTGTCCCCAGAGCCTTCTCTCCACCATGCTGAACACCCCCAACTCTCTCAGCCTGTCCTCAGAGTGGAGGTGCTCCAGCCCCCTGATCATGTTTGGGGCCTCCTCTGGACTTGCTCAAGCAGGTCCATGTCTTTCTTGCGGTGGGGCTCCAGAGCTGGTTGCAGTACTCCAGGTGGGGGCTGACAACAGCAGAGGGGCAGAATCATCTCCCTTGACTCACTGGCCACACTTCTCTGGAGGTAGCCCAGGATATGGTCGGCCACCTGGGCTGTGAGCACACACCGCCAGGTCACGTAGAGCTTCTGAGTTTTGAGATCTTTTACCCTATCTTCCCGTATTCTTGGCCTCTTCTCATTCAGACCAATGATCTGTCACTTTAGTTCCTCCAACTCGTTATTAGTTTAAGAGGAGACTTTTCAAAGACGCCTTAGTGAGTCCCATTTGTTTTCACTGGGATTTATAGTTACTCAGGCAGCTACTTCAGAAAACCTCTACTTAGCACCAAGGGATATGGATCCAGCCAAGAGCTCAAAAAGCTTCAGTGAAAGACACCTGCCAAAGCCCGGCATGTAAAGTGCTGAACTTAGTTCCACTGGGATAAACTGTTCTCTGAGGAAATCTTACTTCTCCCTCTCACCAGCAGGAGAAAACCCCCTTATTTACATGACCCTAACACACGTGTTTGAGCACAGACAAAGGCTTCTGTAAGCTTGACCCATGATTTCATCCAGGCCATACCAAACTGCTTGCTTCTCACTAAGCCCCAGGTTAGTATATGCAGTAAGGTATTAGTGTTATCACACCTTATTTCCTTTACAGAAACAGCCACTCTTTGCCAGTTGCTCAGGGATGCTCCGATTACGTCACTACTATACCAAATAATTTTACTTAATCTGAAATTACACAAAGAGATTGTTCCTGCAAAAAAAAAAAGCAAGATAATTAAAAATCTTTCCACATCTTGCATGCCTATTAAAGCACTCTAATTGTTCCTGCTAGGAGGGAGCCTTTGCAGAGAACTCATTCGGTATCAGCAAAGTCGTGAGACTCTGCGGCCCTTTTCTGGACGTCAGTGGGAGTAGCTGCAGTCCCAGTGATTAATGCAGCTATTAAGTTACAAGGAAAACTCTCCATCTGACTGTCCTCTGACTCAGCCATAAACAAACTTGCTTTATCTCTCATTCTCCAGCCTGGGCCCCCTCCCTCGCTCCTTTTCCACATCAACAAAAGAAAATGTGGGACAAGATGAAAGAGCTGGACCAGGGTTTCATTAGCACACCATGCCAAGGAAAGCAGCTCAGGGGAGGACTCACTGCCCAATCTGTACCCCTCGACCCATGCTAAGGCATGCAACATGAAACAACACGATTGGTGTGGAGCATTTCATGGTATTACGTGTTGATGACTCCTGCCAATACCAAACAGCATCGTGTTCTCGCTGCGTTTTGTAGCACGGAGCTCTTAAATCCATC
>NW_009726827.1:18403-30923 GCF_000703405.1 Apaloderma vittatum
TGCTTCTGTTGAAAGCTTATTTCAAACTGCTTTATCAAACAGACTGTCACTAGGTCTTAACTTCATTAATGCCTCTTCCTAAACCTGCTTAAACATATCTTCTACTATGCCATGTAAGAAGGCAGTACTTTATCGGGAGGTTTCAGTGCGTACAGAATAATTTATAGCAGCTGAGGAACAAGCAAAAATACCTTTATAGTTCCACTATTTATTTAACACACTATGTATTCAACCTGAAAAGACAATATAATCTGAGCAAACAATACAGATAATGAGCACTGAATAACAACTTCTATATTGCAGAAAGATCAAAATCAAACTAGACATTGTCCCTTGCCTGTAGAGATTACAATTGACACAGCAGGTGAAAGGGAGAAGGAGGGAAAACTCATACCATCATAGAACCATAGACTGGCCTAGGCTGGAAGGGACCTTAGAGATCATTTAATCCAACCTCCCTGTCATGGGCAGGGACGCCTCTCAACTAGATCAGGCAACACATGGGGACTGAATGGGGATCACTGCAGTGCCCAGTAAGATTTTTTCTTGTTAAGATGCCAGCTAAGTTTCCGTAACAAGACGGTTTTTTTTCTACTTGTACATTAAATTTTTCTAAAGATTAATATATTCTTTTATAACTAGTCCTGACCTGTTACACTCTTGGCTGGCGCCAATACAAGTAGTGTTATCTTGCATCTCAGGAACAGACAGGGAAGGATGGTGTCTCTGGGTGACTTCAGGAGAGTCCAACCCTTCCTGCTACAAGGCCCAGGACTGCGACCCACTCTCGTGGTTGTGTGTAAAACCAATCCTTCAAGATACTCTTTCCACGAGCACGGTCCTACTCTCACCTCCTTTATCCCACTGGAGCAAAAAGTCAAGCAGCAGTTCCCAGCAGATGTTCCTGCCTGATGGATTTCATGATTTATCTCACCCATTTTCTAATCTGAAAGCCCTCTTATCTGGCTGGGGAAGACGCCGAGCAATTCCTCTGCAGGGCACTCTGTGCACCCAGCCTCCCCTCACCCCTAGACGAACCACAGGGTGATCTTGCATAGCAGCACGGCGGAGGGATAGTATTCCCTCCTTTCCCCAACCTCTTGCTTATCACAGAGCTACTAAGTTTCTATGCCCTTCTGGAAAAAGGTTGACTACAACCAAAAGGGACCTCAACCTTGCCCAAAGTTCTTAAAGCTCACTACAGCACAGGAAATAACACAGGCTCCCTTCTCTCCTTACTGTCACAGGTGGCAACGGTAGCTCCTAGCAGTCATCTATCCATGTGCTGCCCAGAGCCAGCACAGGAACCTCTTCAGCTGTCTGCTCCCCACCACACCAATAAAATCTTCAGAGAAAGAAGCATATTAATAAATGAGAAGTTACAGATTTTTTTTTTTCAACAACTCTTCTTTTCCAGACACGTCCTCCACACCATCTGCTTCTGCCCCAGACTGGTGTGACAGTGTCAAAAAGATGTCCTTGTGGGCAGTAGCACAGCTTCCCCACGCTTTGCTTCTCCGAAAATGAGAAACAATCCCCCTGAGCTCCACACAAGCAAACACTCTGCCTTGAAAGTAAAAGGTGGCGTGCACTATTTCCCACATCCATGTCTGCACACAAGTTAAATGACCACCAACACTCCACGGGGACAACTCTACACGATCAAGCCTATGTGGGACAGCACACACATAGGTGTGATCAGGTCAGAGATATTACTGAAGGAAAGCTCTTTATGCATTATCTTAGAACGGACGTCACTAAGAGACAGATCTACTACATTCTTTCAAAAATGTTAAGACCATCACACTAAGTGTTACACATTTGCCTGTGTCTTCCTCTTTCAGGATACTGCTGTATTTCTGCCTAGACTGCTGAATTGTGTAAATAAGTTAACATTATTTGTATTATCTTCACTTTGCAGACAGAGAAAAAAATGAAAGCAATTTTTTTTTAATTATCTAAATATTCATAGCTGGATATGCCTTACATACTAGACTCATGAGGTTTACATGAATAAATTGTGGTTGAAAGGAGAAGGACATTTATGGCCCATTTTTAGATAGAACAATTTTCACTGTAAGAGACAAAAAATAGTTGTTTTTTTCTTACAGTGACTCAAGAGTCAGAAAAACACCATCTGTTTTCATTAAAAGAAAGAAACATTTTCTGACCTCGTTCTGTATTGACTTTTTTTCTGATGATCACTGTTTTTATACTTCATTGCAAATCAGTGCAGACGAGGTCAGTGCATCTCTATGTAAAGAAAATATGTATGAATTCGTGCATTAATACCTACACTCATACATGACTGGCTGTACTCTTGTGTGACACTAGTTGTAGACTGTACCAAGTGGCAATTGCTATCCAATTGCTCTACTCATTAAGTAGCACTTTTGGGAATCTTGGTAATATTAATGCCAAACGTTTTTGCAGGCACCTACACATCACACACTCCACTGCCAACAAATATGACAACACATTACTTCTTCCCAATAGGTAGTCAGTGCATTTCAGATAACTATGAGAAAGTAAGGGGAAAAGGAGATGGGATTCCTCCTGCAGTCTTGAAGGCTGCTGCCTTTAAATCACCAGCATCAAATGCATCCTAACAAATTTCCCCTGTTAATCCAGCCCTGAGTGCTCAAAATAACGGTGTTTGTTTGCGTTCGCATTTTGAAATCCCTCGTGCAGGCTTCGGAAGAGGCAGCCTTCAGAGTGTTCGAGTCATCTCCCAGTAATGTACTACCAAAAGGCAACCACCAGGAAAGTTAAGACTTTTCCATCTTCTATTAGAAGAATTAGTGGAAAAAAAACTACCAAGAAGGACCATAAAAAAAAAAAAAAATCGCTTTTTTCTTCAGCTTGCTTTAATCTCTCCCTCACTTTCAGCGAGGACAGCTCGCAGTGGTGGTCCCACATCAGACACCATACATGAAGCAGCTGCACTTCAGAGCACAGAAAATCAGTTGCAGACATCCAAATTGGCCACCGATGCAGAGCCAGCTCATCCAACAACACACAGGACAGTAACGCTCAGGAAGCAACTTTAGTTTCATCAACTAAGGTAGCTTGGGTGACACCTTTGCCTGAAGCACTGCGCTGGCTTCTGTTGCAGCCAAAAAAAAAAAAAAACAAAACACCCCACACAAACCAAAAACTCAAAACTGCTGAGTGTGGACAAATCACAGAACAGATTAAAAAGTAGCTGAGCTGACGCATGTACTTTGTATATCATCTTCCTTCAATGCACAATTCAATCCAAACTCCTCAGGCATCAACTGATGTACTGGGGACATGATTTGTTTTTTCCTCCATTAAAAAAAAAAAAAAAAGCCACAAATGCTGACACATATGGCTTCATGTTATCTTACAACAGACAACTAAAGTTTTGCTAGTACACCTGCACGGATCTAGGTGCTTCATTCTCCCCGATATTTAAGCATCCTGTGTGCCACTACTCTTATTTTCCCCTGAACCTGACAAGAGCGCATGTGCAGCATTTCAGAAATTAAAAAGGCTTCTTTAATATCAAACTGCAGGGAACGCAGAATGCCATTTCACGTCTTTCAAGTGCCTGCTCTGGCTGGTCACGGTCATGCCACAACCTCCAAACCAGAGAGAAGACACTAATGATTTGCGAAGAGCCTGAGGTGTGTAACTAGCTTGTGAACTATTTCAATCAGAAGGGTAAGGAAAAAAAATAAGAAAAAAAATAAGAAAAGAAAAAAAAAAAAAAGAGAAAGCATGCTGTTTTTACTTATGGTGTTTTGCAGAAATGCTGAACATGTGCAGACCTCCCCATAGCTCAGGGGCAGGGGAGCTGCTGGAAAGCCTGGCAATACCTTTCTGAAAGGTCTGAGGCATTTAGGAGGGCATAGCAGAGATTTGAGATAACAGGGGCTTTAGTGGGCAGCGAGGACAGGATTTGGTCCAAAGCCTCCCTAGAGCCTGCTGCAAACTCTGGGAGAAGCCCCTGGACTTCCACGGCCTGTGGGTTAGGACCACGGAAAACCAGACCAAAAGAGCACACGGAGAAGAAAGGAAAAACTAAAAGCACGCTGCCAAGAGCTGGAGTGCTCTCTCCTCAGCTCTGCATCCAGCTTCTGGAGGAACAGCCATTGCTGGTACCAAATGACAAGAGCTCGTACGAAGCGAGGGATTTGTGATTCAAAGAGATGATTGTGCCGGAGGCTGAAGTGGAAGCCAAGAAAAGCCTCTGCTCTCCCGACCTGAGCACGACAGCAGATGAAGGAGTTGACACCGAGTAGGTTTTGCTTGACTAAAAGGATTTTTTGTTTTGTTTTGGTTTTAAATCAACTTGCCTGCACCTGTCAGGGAGAAACCATCAACCCAGTATAATCGCAGAGATCTAGAGGGCAGCTCCTCCAGCATCGCCCATCACACCCTGGTTTGGAGGAGTTGAAAAAAGTTGTAATAAACACAATGCAAGCAAGCAAAGGCTAGAAGGCAAGATCAAAAGGCTTACCCGGCATGCCTCGCTATGGGAATGGGGAGTGCAGCTGCGTACATGAAAGGGTTACACCCAAAAAATGAATATGGTTGCCAAGCAGGGTGGAAAGAAATTCTGTTTACAATTGCAAAGCCTCATGCTTCCATCATCAGGTGCTATAGAACAGGAATCATTCCCTGCAAAATTTTCCAATTACCTTCCTTGACTTTTTCCGCAAGTAGTTTCCTTTCTTAATATTTGCTTGGAAAGTTCTTTTCTGGAGTACCGTTCCCATGAAAACTAAGAATTAAAAAAACAAAACCCAAAAGCTCTGATGTCATAGGATGAGCTGTATGCCGGTTCATACAGGATCGTAATGGAAAAAAAAACCCAAAACCCTCAACTATTTGCTCTGATTCAGGTTCAACTTTCCAGCTTTACCTATAACAAAAATAGCGATAACTTCCTATGTCCTTATAAAGGGTCCAATTCATGGAGTCATTTGAAGTCTTATTACCAAAACAAACAAACAAACAGTCATTTAAAAAGTAAAGCAAGCTGCCACTACTTTCCTTTCTCCCAGAGAAAATGCAAGTTCTGGATATGCCTTTACGCTTTTAAAGAGAAAATCAACTTGAAAATTTTAAAAAAAGGAAAGAATGAAGAACACAGAAATACTTTGAAAAACAACAAGACAACTGCCGACTTCGCAATGGCTGATACTTTGAGATCTGAGAAGCTAAAGACTAGGTCTTCCAGAAAAGAAGTGCTCAGTGCTACAAAGAAGATGCAAAAAAGAAGAAAAAGAAAGGAACCAACACAAAGCCCTTTGAGGCCAGTACGTCACTGAAGACAGGACAAGGGCTGTGCTGACCCTGGAGGCGATTTACTGGGAAGGAACTCAAACTCCTCCTGTTACAAGATAAGGTTAAGAAAATCATCAGCAAACAGCTGCATTGAAATACTACTACTAACAACACAGCATTCTGCTTTCCTTGGATGGTTTGAAAGCTTGCCGTATTTTTATTGGACTTTCCAATGATGTCAGTTTGAGGCAGGGCTTAGGCAAGTAATTGCTGAAGGGTGAGTCTAAAAAGGGTATAATTACTGCAGGGAGTGTCTGATGTGGGAAAGTGGCATTCCAGCTGGAGGGAGAGACCAGCTCGTCTCTCCTGGGTCCCAATGAACTCACAGATACCACGTTGGTGTTCCCGGCCTCGTGCAGTTAGTTCCAACCGGGCAATGCCACTGACCTCAGTTATTCTTCAGCAATTACTCAGGCAACAGCAATTTCGTGTCCAGCATTATTCGCTGTCACAGTGCTGGGAACGCAAGCACATCTTAAACCTTTAAGATATGCAGCCCTCTAGTTATTGCATCAGGCAATGGTTGCAAAACATAAAATTGCTGACTTCAGTAAGGCTGCATGGGTGTAACTGAGAACAAAATTTGGCCCATAGCATCTGGAAGGGTTTCACTGTGACTTGCAAGAGGGATGCGGAAGATTCCTCATTTTGAAACAGCAGAGGAAGCGCTACCTCCCCTGATGTCCATCTCCTGCCCACAGCAGCTGCCCATCCTCCTCTTACAAATGAGAGGAATTCCAGGTGTCACTCAACACACCTATCCTCCTTTAAACCTCTCCTTTAAATTAATCTCTCCCCCAAAAAGGCTGACAACTACCACACTGAGACTGTACATAGTTGGTATCAAAACTCCCTCATAGTCCTGAACCACTGTAGCAGCTCCCACACCCATGCCCATCGAGCCATGTCCATCATTCAGCTTTTGGGTGTTGCCATTGACAAAGACTGGAAGAGCTCTGCAGCTTTTTCTTTTAGACACATCTAATACAGCGCCGCGGTCCCCGACCAAACTGCCCAACTACCAAAAACTGTACGAAGACAAGACAGCTGGGCATCACAGCCTCATCCAGAGCACAAGCACTTCGATCCTTGTCCTGCGCAGCCTGATGAACGCTGCCGGATCCAACAGCCTGGCAGCCACTCGGTGGTGCGAGGATACAGCTACCCTGGAAGTAACAGCCCTCCTAACAACCTACAGTTTTGACTGCTGTTGGCATTCTTCCTGCACAAATCTTTCCATCTTTTGCCTGCACTGCCCCTTGCATACAAAGCCATCAACCACCAGAGGCTTTCACCAGAGGCGCCGTGTCAGACTAGGAGCTCCCATCTCTTCACGGCCCTGGCCAACTTAACTATGAGACAGCAAAAAGTATCGGCAGACAGAGGTGGCTCAAGCCTGAAGGTGCTCTTATCACTCACTGGCACCCTAAAGGTGCGCATGGCTGACAGCACAGCACACGCCGACGGCTCTTTGCAATCCATGCCTTACGTTGAAGGATTTTGGTTGCGTCACCTTATTTTTCTCCCTCACCTGTACCCTTTCCTTTCGGTACAAAACTCCTAGTTTCTCCAGGCTGCACTACCAACAACAGGTGCTTTCAAGATTTAATTTAAACGCGGTTCACTTTCACTAAAGCCTTGCCACCAAACTCATTTCTCTCAGCACCCCATTCGGTACAAAGCCAGAGAACATCGCACCACCCAGCCTCACCACTTGCCAAAAAAAAAAAAAAAAAGTACTCATTAAAAGTCTTTCAAAGCTATACACAGAGCAATGCAAACAGCACAGATATCGTTAATTCCAGACAAACGGTAATCCTTTAATTCTGTACAGTGCAGCTGATAGGCAGCCACAGGGTCCTCAGTGTAACTGATGGAATCCCCCAAAAAAGCTGGGCTGGCTGCAGAAGGCTGACAGCTCATTTCTATTTAAGAGGAAATCACTTAGCAGTAGCATCTGTGGGCACTGCCACTGGTTTCCCCAAATGAGAAAGACGAGAGAGAGTTCCTGGTTCACCTGTGGGAAGGGAAATAGTCCACAAAACACATTTGATGGAGACTTGCCAGCATCTTGGGAAAGTTTTATATTTAAGTACTTGGAAAACCAACACTGAAGGCAAGTTCAAATTGTTTTGCAACAACTTTACGCAATAAAAAAAAAAATTTCCTTTTTTTCTTTTTTAAAAAAACCCCATACTTCCATTGCAGGCTGGAGTGTGTTCAACTTTGAGGAAACATAAGGACTGGCCTTCATCTCTATTGTCTATCATATGTATAATGTTGAAGTACATCTTAATGCAGGCACTTTGGATGTATGAGAGAACTCATTACAAATACAGTATTTTCTTCTTTTTTGGCATTTTTCAATGCAATAAGCAGCAATCACTAGAAGCTCAGGAAAAAAATCAAAAAAATTACATAGAACCTACTTCTGAACTTCTTTTAAATCCTTTAAAAACACCTTTGAAGGAACCGCTCACTCTCTCCTGCTGCACCAATACAAATGTACTGGAACACCAAAAATGTCACGCACTCACAGAGCTGTGAGTCTGTCTCCCCTCTGTAGCTGCAAACTCTTCAGCCTATTTTTAAGCCAGCCTTTAAGCTCAACTCCCATCGGTTGCACCAGGAGCTGAGCCTTTAGCAGGGCTGAGCCCTTGGTCTGGTCCTTACCCATCCCCAACAACAACTCGCGCCGCCCAGTGCGGCACCGATGCTCCTGATGTCACGGAGGCAAGTCACTGCAAATCTGCCACCTCAGCCACATACCCCCGCAGGGAGTGGCTTTTCAAACAAGTCAAAAACTGCCCTGAGAAGAGGCTCCATCTCTCCCTGCTGCTTCTTTGTCTTAGAATCATAGAACAGTTTTGGCTGGAAGAGACCTTCCAGATCGAGTCCCACCTTTGTCCTAGCCCTATCAATACCACTAAACTGTGTCCTTCAAGGCAACATCCACTCTTCTCTTAAACACCTCCAGGGATGGATACCCAAGCCCCCCCCTGGCCAGCCTGTTCCAATGGCTGACAACTCTCTCAGTAAAGAAATTCTTCCTGATATTCAACCTGAACCTCCCCTGGTGCAACTTATGGCCATTTCCCCTCTGTCACTCGCCACTAGGAACAAACCAAGACCCACCTCTCTACAATTTCCTTTCAAGTAGTTGTAGAGAGCGATAAGGTCTCCTCCCACTCTCCTCTTCTCTAGGTTAAACAGCCCCAGATCCTTCAGCCATTCCTTGTAGGACATAAGCTCCAAATCTCTTACCAGCCTGGTAGTCCGCCTCTGTACCCTCTCCAGCACCTCAATGTCCCTCTTGTAGCGAGAGGCCCAAAACTGGAAGCAGCACTCGAGGTGCAGCCTCACTAAAGCTGAGTAGAGGGGCATGATCACCTCCCTGCTCCTGCTGACAACACCATTCCTGATCCAGGCCAGGATGCCGCTGCATAGCTGCTCTCTTTGGTGAAGGTGAGGAGCTGGGGTCGGGCTGGATTTAACATTTGAGCTATCGCCATCCCCAAAGAACAACCATTTCTTGTATTCACCATTATTAGAGCAAAACAATGGTGAAGGTGAGGAGCTGGGGTCAGGCTGGACTTAACACTCGAGCTATCGCCATCCCCAAAGAACAACCGTTTCTTGTATTCACCATTATTAGAGCAAAACAAGCTGTACAACCAGTGTTTCACACAGTATGGTATTACCACCTTACATTTCCTCAAGGGCCCAAATATTTGTTGGACCTGAGGTCTGCCACGCGCAGTGGTAGCTCTCGAGTCTGTCTGCAGCCCAAAGAGACACAAAGCTCCACAACACGTGCATGCATAATACTCAAGCTTATGCCTGTCTGAGGATCATAGAACGAGAAAACCAATGACAGAGGACAAGCAATTCCTCGAGTTTCTTTCTACTAGAAAGTATAAAAGCGTCAAAAGCAACGCCTTAACTCAAGCACACAGATTAAACTGAATTCTTCTTTTAAACAGCAACTACCAGCAAACCCTCCGTTCCCCATTTCTAGTGAGCAACCAGCCTTCATCTAATCCTGCTGACTCACAGCTCTCCAAGCTCTGGGCATCTCAAACGCAAACCCAAGCACGCAGACTTGAATCTGGTCCTCTTTCCACCTCACATCAAGCTTTACCCCAAACAACCCTACACACCTCACCCCACCTCAACATTCGATCCTTACTAGATCTAGCAAGAAGCCTGCTTACCCAGCCCTACCTCTCCAAACCTTGATTCCAACCTGCTTCGACTATTTATAGGTTAACAGCAACCTTAGCAATAGGATGACCTTAACCCATATACCTCACAAACGTCATTCTTCATAGTGAAGATTCAGAAAGAAAGAAATTATTCAGTCTTGGCGAGAGACTTGCATCATCTCCCTGCTCCGAATTTAGCGTCATTTTTGGTGGTACAAACACGCACTCAGACTTTGTAGTATTACCCATCCCAAGTCCCATCCACCTTTCAGGCAACCCACCGCGAGGGCTAAGCATAAAGAGCTTTCTGCCCTCGTATCTCCATCGCTAACCTTCATGCCAGTCCTTAGCTCAGTGCTAATGCCAGAAGGGTCGCTGCCCATTTTTCACCCAGCCCAATATAGCCTGCTGTCTTTAGAAAAGAGCAACAAAAAATATTAAAAGAAGCAAAACAACACACACACAAAAAACCCCACCAAAAATGCACAATATCTGCCAACTGCAAGTCCTGCCAAACAATCCCAGGCCCATGGCCTTCACAAACTCCAAAGCAGACATGGATCTCTGGCCTAGATCAGAGAGACAGTTTTAAATTTAGTGCTATAGGCTAGGTCTAGCATTAACACTGCTGCTTTGGAGAGCTTACAGCTCCATGCAGCCTGCAGAGTTGGAGGCAGGTTGTTGCACGTCAAAAAGGGCCAAGTTTGTTCTTATGTCAACCCTTTGAAAATAAACAAACGAGGGGGAAATGGTGGTGGGAAAGGGAAAAAAAAAAGCTGTAAGCAACTCAAAGTGTGTTTAGGGTTAGTGATGGTCACAAAATATTGCTAAATATTGCATCTATTGCATTACACAGAAGATTAGTGTTTATGCTCATTAATTTGGATGGTTGCAGAGCAGCATCCTTGCCATTTTTTAGATTCTCACCACGAGTTTTTGTATATACATGGGGGGAAGGGAAGTCTCCTTGTTGTTTGCCATGGGCCATCTAGAACCTCACGCTAAATGCCTGCCCCAGAACAGATTATGCTCCTGTCAGCTGTCAGCTCTGAAAGTATAAAACTTTGTCCAATAAACACAAATCCAGGGGAAAAAATTAAATAAAATTCAGGTGCCATGTAATAGTCCACCAAAATGTATAGAAAGTTATGTAGAGAAATGAAAACATCATCAGCACTTTTCATATATTAAGGGAGCCTAAACACTTTCTGACAGTCTAAGCAAGACCTTACTTCTCCCTCTAGAGGATATGAAAATCAGCACAAGGAACGTAAGATTATGTCAAGACCAGGAAAGTAAAGAGATACAAAGGCAGAGGGTCAACATTTTTACTTTGGAGGTCTAGCAGCATTTTAGAAGGATGAAAATTACAACTGTAAAAGCAATGAGTTACAAATTATGCATTTATTTTTACAGCAATGCCGTAGAAAGTTTAAAATAAATTCTCAGTTAGCTTTCTGCGTTTAAACAATCTGCTGAAGGTGTTTACCACACAACATATTAAAAGTTCATCAACAAAAGAGTTTCTTTATGTACTCCTTCACTCACTGAACATCCAAATCCTTTTGTTTCCGTAGTGGGGACAGATGAAGACAGGCAGGTCTCAGTAATGAGATAAGAGATACCTGCACAATTCCTGATCCCAGTAGTTGCCCATCACTATCTGCAACCACATCCCTGGGGAGAAAAAACTCACACAGAGACAAAGCACCTGCCCTGTTCTGCACCCGTGCATCACATTTACGGTGGCATACTCAAACTGGCTGTACAATTTTGCAGGTGAAAACAACAGCTAAAGCTTCAATGAAAGAACCAGGCAAGCAACCCAGTATTCTGGAATCCATCCCTTGCCTTTGCATCCCCTTCACTATAAACTTCTCCACTTGCTGTGGCCAATAAAACTGCTCACTGGTCCTCAAGAAAACGCTCACCTCGCTTCTTACGTATCTTGAAGGACCACAGGTGTGACTCTTGCCTGAGCACACATGCCAAAAGTGAGCGTGCAGCCTGCCTGCCACAGGTAGTTCTGTGTCGTTTCATCAAAATACTTCAGTATAGAAATAAAAACCCTCTAAGGAGACATACCCTTACAGGCAGAGCTGGTTTTACTGGCTTCATCACAGGGAAACCAAATCCACAAACCTCCACCTTCCGATGCCTCTTTTGCTACATGCAGTAAAACCTACAGTGTGGGAGAAGCAATAAATTAATAGCAGCCTGGCACACAGCTCGGGGCTCAGAGAAAGCCTGACGCCAACTGCTCAAAGTGCAAACCTGCCATGTGGCACTGCAGCGCTTCAGAGAGATGGCAGGGCCGGGGGAAACCCCCAAAACTCCCAAGACCTCCTTAACTAACTTTTTTTGAAACTTTTAGCTAGGAATATCTCCCTCCCACTCCTCCCTGCCGTACCTCTCCCATTGAGGCCCAGGGAATGACTGGGGAGATGGGACTACTTGGGAATGCCCTGGAAGGTAGGATTATTTGCTTTCCAATGTTTTTATCTTTGACAACAGTTGTAAACATTCCCACTTGACATACTTAAGCTTTCAAATGTCACTAAATCTCTTGGCGACAAATTCCCAGAAAGGTGTATTTCCAAGTACCTGACCTGTGCCTGAGAATTTGTTGTCTTTTATACACCCAGCCTGTTCTAAAGAAGCATAATAATAAAGAATTAACAGCATCTCAGATGCGATGGCTGATTTTCAGCCCACAAGCAGCACTCTGCTCCAACTCACCACCAGTCTACCCTCTGTGTAGAGCACCGTCTCCTGCCTGTTTAAATCAATCCTCTGCTAGTTTAAGCTACTTCCCCTTAGCTCCAGGATTTTCAGGGTTTGGTGAAGAGCGCTTCGGCATTCACTTTGGCCACTGTTTTCATGATTTCCTAAACTTTTCTCGTTGCTTTCCTTTCTCTTCTCTAAATGGAGGAATCTCACTCAGTTTTTTCAGTCTCTCCTCACCAGGCAGCTGCTCCATCCTCTCGGCCCCGCTCTTC
>NW_009726827.1:30954-31784 GCF_000703405.1 Apaloderma vittatum
CAACTTGGTGATGCAGAGACCAGAGCTGCAGGCAGCACATCGACTCGTGAGATTTGGTGAAACACATTTTGTCTTCAGCATGAAGCCCGCATGCTCCCTAAAGTAAAATATAACCATTTTCCAATTGAAAGCTTTAACTATAGGGGTTTTGATTTTACAACTGGTATTTTAGATATTTAATGTTTCTACTTAGGAGTATTAAAGCAGCTGACAGCTAACTGTGCTTTTGCAGCTGTAAAAAATTCATACTAGTTGCTTGACAGAATTAGACCCCAATCTGCTTGCAGAGAAGACAAATTAAAAAAAAACATTTGTGCTATGAAAACCATGTCAGACAATATAAAAACCCCCTTGCTTGTAGAAATATTCCCAAAGTCACAGCTACAAAGCGATCGAATTTATGTCATGACCTCAGTCCAGACGTTTTAGTTCAAAAGGGAGAAAAAACCCAACAGTAATAATCTGGATGCTCCATTTTGACACTGGAACACCCACTGAGCAGTGGAGCAGAGGAACAGGTTTGCAGTCAAGAGAAGGGAATTCTCAGTGTTAGGGGCAGGTATCACACCCCTACAATTCAGCCTCACTTCTGCAGTAACCTCTCGAAGTCACGTCCAGGAGCCACAGCCAGTTACCCGACAGCCCAATTCCTCAGCGTCAGTTTGCTTGTGCTGTGTGCCAGCAGACGAGCTCCACGATGGAGACACTCACAACAGTCCACAAGAGACCCCAGACCCTGCCAGTACGTGCAGCCTTAGGGAGGGATGAGGGAAATAGTATGGAAGATAAACGGGAAGCATTACCTTGAGCTGTTTGTGTCCTAGATCTTC
>NW_009726827.1:31904-32868 GCF_000703405.1 Apaloderma vittatum
GGAGTATCTACCTCACCATACCCTGATACCAACAGCGCATAACCAATTAACTGTGTTGCTTTGCACTTCGAAGCGTTTTCTTTAGGACACAACAAAATCATGCCGTGTCATCCCATCCTCCCCACCATCAGACTGGTGTCCCGGTGGTTACACCTAACATTTCTTAACAGCCATTATCTTGCTTCAGGGGTCACCAGAAGGATGGCTCATCACACGGTCCCAGCCCAAAGAGCTCGTGGTCCACCCCATTCCTGGGACTGCCTCACTTCTATACATCTGAGCAACCTGATCTAGTTAAAGATGTCCCTGCTCCCTGCAGGGGAGTTCAGCTGGAAGGGACTTTTAAAGGTTGTCTGGTCCAACACAGTGGCCAGGACAGACGAACTGCAGTCACAGCCCACCCAGACAAGCTCCTACCCAGCTGCAACAGCTACCCCCGCCTCCTCCATCTGCACTTGCACAGCGTGGGCTCTCCTGGCGTGTTCCACCTCGGGTGCTCTGCAAACACCCTGACTTGGCAAACACACCCTCGAGAAAACACCCGAGGCAGATAGCTCATACTTTGTACAGTCTGCATAGACAGTCCTCCTGCACATCACCGCAAGCAAGGCTCCACTCCTGAATGAGTGATTCAGGACCACCTTCACGCTACAGGATGGCTAGAGCTCGGCAAACTTGATCAGGCTGTGGCGCACGGCCTCCAGGGAAGACAAGATTATGTGGGCTGGGACATTTCCTCTTCCCTCAAGCACAGATGATTGCAGCCTCCTTTCTCTGAAGTGTCTCCTCAGGTAAAGGCAGTAAACACTCTGGCTCTGGGGCTTCCAGGCTCTTTGCCAAGCACTAGCCTCTATCCTTGCCTTCAAAGCACCCAGCCCCAACTGAAAAAAGGTTGTCTCTTGCATCTGACAACCCCAACTCAGGCTGATCAGCCACAGACCAGTTTCCTGGTGGAGTCATCCAC
>NW_009726827.1:32898-37676 GCF_000703405.1 Apaloderma vittatum
GCTTAGCCCACTTCACCGAAAACGCCAAAGTCTGTTGCTGTAGGAAGGCAACAGCTCGAACACAACCCCTAGTCTCTCCACACACTTCCTGGGCACACACCTGCACCAACCACAACTGCTCTCGCAAATGCAAACACCACAGCCTTGCCAGAAAAAAAGGAACAATCCCTGAAACAGAGGATTTCAAGGGCAAAGGGCACAAAGCTGTTACTGTTTCAGTCGCCTTCAGCAGTGCACCTAGGAACACAACCAGAGAGGATTCAGGGCAACCATTACTGATACCATCTCTGCCTTATTATATCACTACACAAGCTCCCTGATGGAAAAAAAAAAAAAGGAAGAAATAAAGAGACCATACATCTAGCAGCATCTCAGCCCTCGGCGTTACGGCAAACAGCCATCAAAGGTACTCCCTCCACTCGGAGTGTAGTTCTTGTAGCTTCTCCTCCTTTCACTACCAAGTTAGAGGCTGTCCCTTTTCTTGCACTTGATGTAATGCTATTTTCTGAAATGCAAGTATTTAATCTCAGTCTCCCAACAAACATCTCCGCTTACCAAGGAAACACCATCTTGCTTCCCAACGTGCTCCAGCAACACTTACAGGGATACTGTACATGAGAGTGCTGCCAATCCCTGGCAGAGGATTGACCAATTCCTCCCTTACCAGATTTCTAGCCAAAGGCATCAAAGTGGTTGCAAAGGTCAAACTGGAAATGGCAACCACATATGCAATTGGCATCTCTTTTGGGTGTGGGAGATGAAGAGCAAGAGAGAAGAAAGCTTCACCTTGCCCCTGGCCAAGTCATCATTGCTGGATACCCACTGATGGACAAAAGCTGTCCTCTGTCATCAGAGGATGTACGTCCTGCAACCATAAATCCCCAGGGCATCAACTCCACCCCTAATGTGGGAGAACATGTCAAGACAGTTACCGGAATCAGAACCTTTCACTGTGCTGGCACAGGGAGTTCTGAAACCGCAGGCAGCAGGAAAAGACAGCGTAAGACTTCAGCCACAGCACCCTTGCCCCAGCCCAAGCTGGTTACTTACGAGAAGAGCTCTGCCAGCTTCTCCGTGGGGCGTCTCAGCACAACACACCCTGGTAACGCCGAGCCCTACCACAGCGTGGTCCTGTCATGAGCCTTTATGCAGCCTTGAATTCAAACATGTGATGAATCTTGACGCAAATACCCATTTGACCAGTTTCAAATAGCTGGTTTGTAACACTTAAGAGCAAAATGACCCTATCTGGTGATCCAAGGGGAAAAAAAATAATTAAAATTTAAAATAAAAGCACAAAGAAGCAGCAAAAGCACAATGCCTGCAGGGTTATCCACAGGTGACAGCCTGCAGAGGACGCCTAGTTCAGTTTGCTTCCATACTGTGAAGGCGGCACGGGCCTTTGAATCGTTGTTCCTCCTCCTTCAACAATCTGTATGAATCAAATCACTGCTCTGGAACAAACCGAACTAGCTTGTATGCTGTGTGAGGCAGGGGAGTAGGCCACCGGGGGGTAAAAAAAAAAAATAAAAATCACCGCAACTTTAACAACAGGTTAAACCTGCAGAGGTAAAGGATTTTAACAAACTTTCCTATTGAGAAACCCTTGGCATATACTCTGTTCAAACAATTACTCCATGTAATTAACAAAATCACCCTCACAGTTAATGCTGTATATATATAAATAATGAAATTTTAATTTTTTTAAAAAAAGAAAAAAGATAGTGACTAGCCCACAGCAAATCACCCCTTTCCCAAAGCCAAAGCTGATTTTATTTGCCTTTCTTCATTTTTGCAGTCTTTTCTTTCCGCTTCTTCACGTGCTTTGGGATTTTGGTTTTTCTCTTCTCTCTTTGGGCTTCTTTAACCATCTTTTTCCTTTCCTGTAAAGAACCAAACAGCATTCATATAAGCCAGAAGGCACAAGAAATTTTGAGTAGGTCAGTTGTTTCATTAACAAGTTAATTCACACATCACATAAAAATGAGGTTCTGAAGAGGAAGAAATAAAAAAGAAAAAAAAAATCCATATGAAGAGTGAGGGGAAAGAAAAAAGGAAGTATAGGTTGGGGGTGGAGCTAAAAGCTGCACACTAGTAATGACAAGGCAAAATTCAAACTAGTTAAAACTAGAGTGTCACACAACCTTTGAAGAAAGGGAACAAGAGGCACTCTTACCTCATGCTATTTATACCTAAGATTACGAGACGTCTGATTTAGGTTTTCTGCTACCCACAGGGCTACCATAGTGTGTGTGGTTCTACATGTCATGCCAAAATACTGAACCAGCAACTGCTGGTTACTCAGAGCAGGCTGATCAGCATCAGGATTGGCAAGAAAGGGTGCTGTGCTACTGCAGTACGCTGTAATTTGTGCCAGACAGTGAAGAGACCACACTCAACTGGAAAACACAAAGTCAGCATAATGGGCTGGGGGGTGGAAGTAATTGCTGCTAATGAGTTGTTCAACCTACAGCTGAATGCATGGGTTACCAAAAACCTCACCTTACTCAAATAAAAAGAAGTTTAAAAGAAAACCTCTCCATAAGGATGAGAAGGGACCAAGACTTCCCTGTTTCACATCTGAAAGACAGCAGCTCTAGTTTGGTAGAAAGGGTCGAGTAGAGCACCGCATTTTTAAATGGCAGATACTGAATGTATTATCCTACCTTGTCTAGGGAGAAAAAACTAACAAGCAAATCCCTGAATATTCAACCCCTTAAGCCCAGCAAGTTTCATCCTTCTTTTGCACAGCACCTAAAAGGCTGCCAAAAGGCTCTCACCTGTGGGTGATGCTCTGCAGAAGAGCCTCACCAGAACACAGCATACTTGTTCCGTAGTTTGGAAAATGAAACCTTAAATAACTCCAACCAAACCATAACCCCTCTGCATGACTGTGTTACATCTCTGGCCTACAGCACAGTCAGCAAGCCTGTAGTAATGTCACTCCAGCAAAAGCCACTGTGGGACAAAACACTGTCACCAAGTCTCCAGTTCTATAGATCGAGTGCTCTCAGCTCCTTGGGCGAAAGAAGGTTAAGTAGGGACCACAACCCTGAACACCAAAGCCTGGAAAAGTCATCAGAGACACTGAAGAACTGTCCAGGCTTCACTAAATTCTGCTTTGCACAGCCTTAGAATTCCCTGCAGAAGTCTCTTCTAGCGTAGCCTAGGCTACAAAGAGCTATATTACATGTTCCTCTACGCTAAAAACACCATTAATAAAGGAACCATAATGAAATTCACTTTCTCTACAACCGGAAAAGCCCATAGCTTGTTTCAGATAAGGAGTACCAAGAACCACTCAGAACTTGGTTTGGATTTTTTCCTGTCACACAGGAAGAGGCAGGAAAAATTAACAATTCCTGGCCAGCTGACCTTTCTGTCCATGCTAACTTCAGCAGGTTTATCTTTGGGATGTACAGATTCTTTACAGCCTGAATCAGAGTCCTCTGAGCTGCCGTCATCATCCGAGTCCGTTTCTGACTCCTCTGCTGTCTTTTCAAGAAGAGCAGGAATCTACAATATATATCAAGAGAGAATTATACGACACCAAAACAAGGAGGCCTAATAACAACCTACACACACACGTATATATACAACAAAACAGAATCTGCTGTGAAGAAACCCTTGCGTGAGCTTGTGCTATCTCCTTTATTACAGCTATCACCGAGCCTCAAGAAAAAGAACAAAAAGTAGGTTAATCCAAACTAAACCCCATGAATTTGGAATGTAAAACATGGAATCTTTTAGGTCAGGGCTCACAGCACGGCTGTATGGCCACTCCCAAACTGATTTCTCTAAGTTAAACAGCCATTTGCTAACATATGGAGAAGCTAATTTTTAATTATACTTGGATTATAGCCTAATCTACCTTGGATGTCCTGTATGTGAGCCTTACTGCAAACACAAACATCAACATTGGAAAATTCACTTATTCTTAAACAAGTCTGGAGACTCCACCGCAGCTTGTTCCTATCCATATTTATATTTCCATTTTAAAACTGAGTCTACGCCACTGCAAGGTAACTTTTACATAGGAAGGAGGGGGAATCCACATAAAGCTTCTGCCTTGAATTATATTGCTACAGACTGATCCACATCTAACTTCTGATCCAACGTACTTTACAGAAGTGTCACTGTCAAGTACTTCTAATACAGCAAGACATAGTACCTTATTTCTCATCCTGCAGGGTTGGTTTTTATACGATACTCACAGCAAAGCTACCCTGGAAAAACTACCCTATTAAAACTTGTAGTCATGCTACAATGGCAGGGAGGTCCCTGGAACTAGATGATCTTTAAGGTCCCTTTCAACCCAAACCATTCTATGACTCTCACTGAAGTCAATGTTTTCCATAATTGGAAAACATCTTCCCTTCTCTCCACCTCTGCCATAACAAGGATTATTAATTTCATTCTTAGGCAACCCAGCAAATCACAGTTGCAGGGAAGCAACGCATGTGGTGTGTCATGCCAGACCCATCCTGGAAATGCACGGTTACTCTACCGACAAGAGACTTCTTTCGTGGTCTCTCTGCACTCCTTATAAGCGCTTTTCTGAAAATGAGTAAAATGAAGGAATTCAGAAAGACCCCCTCACCTTCTGAACACCAGACAAATCCTTCTTCAGTCCCGTCACAGTCTGATAGAGAATCTATACGTAGTGAGAAAGAAAATTACGTCATCAAACTATGAATCTTAAATCTTTGTGTTCAGAGAAAATTATTACCTCAAAATGCTCAAATGCATCAGCATGTCTACTCACATTATCCTGCTGA
>NW_009726827.1:37707-48823 GCF_000703405.1 Apaloderma vittatum
ATATCCTCTTCTTTCAATTTCATCATTATATCCACATCTCTCTCATAGTTTTTAACTTCAGTCAAAGTTCGGGGTATGTAAGCCTTCTTAAACACCTAACAGAGTGAAACACAGACTTATATGTAATTTCATTATGTTCTTCCCTTCTAGCTATGCAGCCTTAAGAGAATAATCATAAACGGTTTCAAGGCTCAGAGAAACTAAAGATGAATGCAGCAAGTCATCCACTACCATTCGAACAGCAGCATCGTTTTTGTGGGTTTTTTCTCAGGAGCAACCTGCACATTATTGATAGATAAGGATTAATAAGACTCCTTCCTTAGCATCACTACCACCAGGCCGCTTATAAACTTCTCCAACCCTTCCAACTTCTTTCTAACCTATTTGAGTCCCAAGATTTTATATTCTAAAGATTTTCTCTAATGTTTATACTGCGATGTTTGCAAGTCCTTCAGGAGACAACTCCACTAAAATGCAGTTACAACTTCATCTCTTTATAAAATACCTGCTTCAACTTACTATAGTGCTGCAGGAAGCTTTTAAGTTGTAAAACCTATACTGTAGTGTCAACAACAACTTTCTTAAAATTTGTCATGCAGTCTTTTTTAAACAGTCCTCCAGACTCACTCCCAGAGAGAAGTATTTTGCTTCTCTTTTTGATGGTACCAGTTCAATCCCAGTCCAAATTCCGTACACCTTGTAATTGTAAGATTAAGCACTGTGCAAAGAGCAGAGATCCCACCTCCGCAGAGCTTAATCAGCTCCACTCTTTTGTGAAGGAAGTGACACAAACACGATCACAGGGGAAGTCTAAAAGAAATAAGCTGAACTTAGATGCTACTAAACCACCTTGCTTACAGGTCAGTACCTTTATATAGGCAAAAAAACAACTGGTTTGAAAAAAAATGGTCCTGCAACAAAAACCTAGCATCTGACTCTATAGCTGTATGCTGAGGATATCTCAGAAAACAACAACAACAAAATAATCTTTCTTTGGCCAAGCTAGAGCCAAAAGCAATTAGTAAAACCTGTCTTTAATAAATCAAGTATCACTGATTCGAAAGACAAACCCCATGCAAACCACTACAAAGAGGTTCTCCCTGACACGAATTCTGCACAGAGTTACCTTCTTGCTTTGTTTTGGGGTTGGTTTTTTTATACTCTTCTGGAACTCACAGGTAAGACTAACATAGAAATTGTTTTATCTCTACATCAGGCCTTTACAGAATGTTAGCAGTTTTTTGCAACGGACTTGAAATGGCTTCACTTCACGTAAAAGCAAGGAAGAGAAACAGTACATGGAAGAACTGAATTAGACTGGGACTGGAGTTATATATGCAAGTTGCTCAGTGCACATAACCAAATATCCTGCTTCAGTAACGCTGCTCCAAAAACACTGGCGTGATAATAAAGATCTCTTCACTCATTTTTTTCATTAACTGAACCTGAACTGGAAAATACATCAAAGGACCTAGCTACAAGCCAACATACTGGTCTAGGAAATGAAGTATTTGCCTTCTAACACCATATCAGTGTCAGGTTTTACACATGGCACCCCTTAGTAATTCACCTCAACTAGTTCAAGACAACTCAGCACCACCAAGTATGTTTTGATTATAAACTGTACATTTTGCCAAAGAAACAAGAAAGCTTTTCATTGTTTAGAGAAAAGACAAGGTTAATATTAAATTTCAGAGCAGGAACAAAAATCCTCACTTACCTCCTCATCTACTTTATCTTGACTGGATCTTTCCTCCTCTGTTCTTTTAGATGCTATTTCCATTGCCTAAAGAAACATAAAACAATGAAAAACTATCACTCTTTAAAATCACACCACTTAATCCAACTAATCGTTCCCATCTGTGTCTCTCCCTGCAGCCCAAGCTGTCACTCACTAACACTCCAGCTTTCCCCATGGCAATGCCTTGAGTGACACCTAATGGTAACCAACATTTCTGCAAAGCATGCTCATTAACTGCAGATCTGCTTTATTAACAGCGGGAAAACATGCCTGCTGCTCCTTCCAGACCATAATATGCCAAACTCAGCATGAGTACAGGATAGAACAGCACAAGGAGAATGCAGTGAGCAGTGCTCAGTCCTGGAACCTGGCTCTTCACAAGCACATTTAGCAAGCCAGAGGAGCACAAGTAAAGGGAACCACATAGTGCAGCTCTGTCTCATTCAACCTCCGACAGGACAGAAAGTACAAAACATCCGGTAATCCCCGGGGTGCGTTGGCATTTGGACCTCACTCACGTGGTCCTGACCAGGAACGACACATCAAATCTCCATTCTGAGCATGGCATACGTGTTAACTTAAAAAGTGCTTCTTTATTCCTGCCTCTCTCTTTCTGAATAAACATGTAACTGGGAAAAGAGGACTGGGAGCTGGAGATGAACTACATGGGTGCTGCCACCAGCATTAGGCTTACCTCCTCCTAGAACCAACATGCCAACCGCTATATTTGGCTAGCAAGACAGTGTACCTTGGAGTAATACTGCTCCGAGTCACTCCCTTCCTCCCTCAGTCCACTCTGCTCAAATCTGCATGCTTAACTCCAGTCCCTGTATAAACACAGCTCTATTTCAGCAGACCTTCTCCTTGCCAAAAAGAAAGAACTAATTTAAAGCATCTTGGCTTTAGCAGTATCTGAAATAGGCATTTAAGTTTTTATGATGAGGCTTTTTGAGAAAACATAGAATGGAAATGTTGTCATCCTATACTGGATTAAATGAAAAAGACCTGTACGCATTTTTGAAGCACTAGCACAACATAACTGGTCTCTTCTACCAAGCTGCTTTAGTCTCTTCTCCCAAGTTGCTAGTGAGAGGATGACAGGAAAGCAGCTCAAGTTGCACAAAGGGAGGTTTAGATTAGATATCTGGAAAAATTTCCTTACTGAAAGTGGTGAGGCAGGCTGCCCAGGGAAGTGGTGGAGTCACCATCCCCAGAGGTGTTCAAAAACCATGTAGACGTGGCACTTCAGGATGTGGTTTAGCAGTCATGGTAGTGTTGGGTTGATGGTTGGACACGATGATCTTAGAGGTCTTGCCCAACCTTAACAATTCTATGATTCTATAATGTCACGTACCAGCTTCCTTCAATAGGAGGATGTAGAGAAAACGAGGCGAAGGAGCTTGAACTAGACGTGCTTTTATTATTCAACTTCCTACATGAGCAACAAGGCCACAAATCCTTACCTTAGACAGATAGTCATCTATGTTCTCGCTCGTGATAGAAGGATCAGTAATAAACTCAAACAGCTCCCTCACAGTCATCACTGCAACGTTGTGCTTCTGGAAAAAGTCTACCAGGAAACAAGGGCAGAGGCAAAAACCGTAAGCCATAAGTAATTATGTGTGACATAGGCAGCTGTGATGCTGAAGTGACAGTTACAGCAAGCCAGCGGCTCTGGTGACTCAGGAAAGTGTCCGCAGCATGTACTGCATCATACTGATTTAGATAACAGGTTACTCTTGGCCATTTGAAATAAAACTGTTCATCTTCCAGGTGCAACAAATAACTGAGAGTAACTGGATAAATATGAAATCGAAAACAATTTCAGACTTAAGGGAGTAAGGGTTAAGAAGTAAACAATTTAAGGCAGGTGTAGTATTTGCAATGACTAAGGTGAAAAATGTATTTCAAAGCATAAGGAATTGAGACCTCAAGCTTTTGCCAAAGAGAAAAAAAAAAAGTATCCACTGAAACACTGATTCACCTAAAAGGGAAGACATGTTAACGTATAAGAATTTTCCTCAATACTACACTCGGAACTGGTTTCTTGACTTGAGGATAACCAAATTTGGAGGCTGCACTTCTGTACTGAAAAAGAGCAGTGAAAGACACTGAGGATTGCTTAATAAGCATTTCCTACTAAAGTTGTCAGAATGTGTCTCACCAAGAGAAATTAATCATAGAAGGAACAAAAAAAAAAAAATAGTTTGGAGGCAGCTCTCTGTGCCCATGGAACCACAAATCTTTTCAATGATCACAGCTAGGGCAGAGCATAAAACAAGGTGTTTCTCCGAGTCCCTGAAGGAGGACTACGCCGCGAAAATTGCAGCAACAGGAAACAAGCAAACAAAACACACTGTAACCACTGCAACTAAGGCACTAGAATATCTAGGGAGACCAAGCCAAAAAGACGTGAAAAAAGAGCAAGGATACAAGTATCTGAGCCAGAAAGAAGGTATTAGAAATTCATGAATAGAAAAGGAATAAAGAAAAACTAGCATATGGGGTACCAAACCCCAAAGCATCAAAATGCACACAATTCTTTTTCCATGGAATTCTAAGAGCCTCTGTAAAATGTAAAAAAAAAAAAAAAAAAAAAAATAAATTCGAGAAGAAAAGTGGGATTAAAGCTGCCTGCAGTGACAGATTTCTTGTCCTCAGGGAGAAACACACCCTGCCAGGCGTGGATCTGTTACACAACATGCATACTCACAAATGAAGATCAAATTTTCAAGAGAAAAACACAATAAAGGCACCTTGTTTATCAAAAGACTAGGACAAGTGATAACATCTCTATTAAATTACTCTAGGCATAGATCCTCACAGCTGACCTGGACAAGCAAGTGCAAGCAACTTCATGATACACAGTAACCTTGCCAGCTGAGGAATTCCAGATGTGGAATCCACACATAGAAGAAAATACGTCAGTATTAAGTATGGGAAGTTCAGACTGGTGCTAGGCACTGCTGCAGACTGGGACTGATCTCAGATCTACCACGAACCTGAGATTCAACCTAGTGGCTCATTTTAGGCAGAAAATCTCTAGCAAAGCAGATCGTGCTAACTTGGCACAATACGCCGCTCCCTGAGCGAGTCATGAGAATCTAGGGGAGGATTTCAGCGGAAGTTGGACAGCTTCTACAGCCAGTTATACCTGAAGGAATGTAAATAAATAAACGAGCTCTCAGAACCAGAGCTGAAGTGCAGCCCACTCACCATTAACATTGGCACAATCCTTCGAATGTAAATAAATAAACGAGCTCTCAGAACAAGAGCTAAAGCGCGGCCCACTCACCATTAACATTGGCACAATCCTTTCGCAGGAACTCCAGCGCGTGCGGGTGGTCGTGCTCCACGGCCTGGGACACGTCAATGATGTACAAGTCCCCGCTGTGGTACCTGCAAACAAGGAGAGGCAGCTGCACCAACTCCGCCACGGTGACGTCAACAATTATTGAGGGGCAGGGAATAAAGTGTGTTTCGAACTTCAGAACAAGCAAACACTCTTCACACGTTTCTCTAATGTACACCTCGCGTATTAGGGCTAGAGCTGCTTTTGTGGGTCAATCTTTTCCCCCCTCTACACAAGCTAATTTATCAACCTGTAAAGAAATCATCTTCTCCTGAACACAAGAAGTAGTGTTATGGGTGGTGGGGAGAGAGAGGGGAAAAAATAATAGAAATTGTACCCTACTAATTTTTTCTCTGGTGAAGTTTTATGTGTTTGTGAGGGGTTTTGGGGTGGGGACAGAGAGTTGTGGGGGGGGGGTTTTCGTTAGGTTGTTTTTTCCTTTAAAGAGAGAAAGCCCAGATCTGGGTTAAAAGCCACATCAATTACAGAAATTACAAAACCTATTCACAAAAAGGACTCCACCCTCCCTTAGAGGTAGATCAGTACTGTCACACAGAGGTTGCCAACGCAAACGTTTTAGATGTCACAATTCAGAGGAAAGTTTAAAAACATACAGCATGTTAAATTCACTGAGATCTGCGTGAACAAGTCTTGCATCTTGGTACATTCTTCTCATGTACTGGATGATTTGCAGGTACAGCTCCCGGACTTTGGAGTCAGATAACTGAGCATTCTTCAGCAGAGGAGCAGGTCTTGAAATTGTAACACAAAAAAAACCCCAAAGTGAGTACTTTTTCCACCTTCATATCAGCTGCAAATGCTTTAACTGTGGTACTTGATCGTTACACTCATTAAGTGCACCAAGAGAGTCAGTAGAGACAGCAGGAAGGGCAGCAAACTTGATCTCTGCTTGCCAAAGATATTTGAGTTTGCTTCCAACATGAGCTAATTTGGATCTTGCTACATTAAAGTTTGTCCTATAAAACTATGAGCTCTCTTCATGTATGATTAGCACGCCTTTCTAGCCTTAATCTCTGGCTAAGCCAGTTCAAGAATTCATTTTGTACACAACTGAGGCTTCAGAATTGTGGAGCTTGTCTGCAGTAGTGGCTGGGAAATGTCTGAGTATTCTGCAGGTCACATGCACATGTAAGAAGAGCATGTTAACTTTACAAGCCTAAGGTAATAGTAGGTAAATTCAAAGGATTTGTTTGTTTTTAATAAACCTGTGTGAAAAGCTACTAATAAAAAAAAAAATCATTGATTTAAGGACACTTACCTATCACCTTTACCAATAAAGCTCATGACAAGCACATGACTTCTTAGCATAATTGGCTCTGGACAAGGTATCTGGGCTGTATTCAACCTGTAATGCAGGAACAAAG
This sequence comes from Apaloderma vittatum, assembly GCF_000703405.1. NCBI lineage: Eukaryota > Metazoa > Chordata > Aves > Trogoniformes > Trogonidae > Apaloderma > Apaloderma vittatum. Next base: position 44,186 of record NW_009726827.1, read on the forward strand.
CCACAAACACAAAATATAACCCCAAACTCTACTATTTGCATTGCACTAGTGCCTACAGGAGCTCTGTTGCTTTAATTATAACATACTGTAAGCGCCCCAGTACTCATGAAACTCTGACTTGTGAAGAACAACTAGGAAATGAAAAGGAAAAGCCACAGCCTTTCTGGCTTTGACCCTTTCTCTAAGCATTCCTGTGTTAGACAAAGAAACTTCACACAGTTCAGGTTAATCCTGGATTAACCCATATCACACAGCATGCTGTTACTCAGCAGCAGCTATTTCTAGCTTTTTCCACCACTTTTCAGCCATGTCAGAGAGTTCAGGCACTGAAGAGCTTAGACCATGACCAGCAAGACAGAAGAACATCTTTATTCCTTCTTCCTTTTTCTTTACTCCCTCAGGGAAGCTCAAGACACTTTACTGAATACTCTAGAGATCCTAAAATGTAGCGGTAGTCAGAGACTAGCCACAGGAGAGTACCTCCTTGAACCTCTTCAGTTACCTTTAACATGCTGAAATAAAAACTAGAAGAATCACCTTATTAAATTCCTCATTTCTTTTTCAGCCCACGTCTTCACCATTTTTCTTGGGTTGCCTTTGCAATATCCATGGCGAAATCTTTAAACAAAGAAATTAAAGACAGCAGGTGCTCTTAGCTAATCAACAGAGTACCACCACTGGTGATTTCACCACTTCTCAAACAACCTTCTTCCCCAGTAAAAGCAAGAAGAAGTCAAACTCACCTGAATTCACCACTCACATACTTATCCCGATCTCTAAACATCAGAATAGAGGTTTTGTAAATTTTTATCGCTCTGTTCTCTCCATCTGCAGTACTGGCATGATACACGTTAGCCTGTCAGAACACGAAAGGTAGAAATAACATTAGAGGAAAAAACCTCTTTAAACCAACATAACCTCCTTTCCTCTTCTCTTTCTGACATCTGGAAAAGATCTGATAGAAAGACCTGAGCTCACCCCAGCCCCTACGTGACCCAGAGCTGAGTGAGACTGCGCACAAGGACAGTCTCTTTGTCTTCCAGAGGCAGCTTACAGCAAGTACCCAAGACTGGGCAGGAGTTTGACAGTGCATACAGGACAAAAAACAACCATGCACACAAGAAATCCACCTCATACACATTCTGGAGACTGAAACAAGACTGCATGGAGGGTTAATTTGAACCTGCACGCTATTTGGACCATAAAGCACGGCCCGAATATCTCACATCAACACCTCTACACAGGGTGGAAGTCAATGACTTGGAAGAAAACCAGATCAGCCTAGGAACTCGACATCATAAAACTAATTTATTCATTTACTTGGTCTGGTTTTAATTATCAGCAATATTACTTGCTAATAACAGCCCACAAACATGGTAGTTTTGTAAAAGCAACGAAGGTTCAACAGTATTTTAAACGATTTTGTTACACTGTTTAGATAATCCCACGCCTGCCGACATGGAGCTGGTCTGATCTGCACACAGAAGTCTTGCATGAAGTAAGAATCACCCGCATCGATGTGGTTTTTAGGCACTGCTTAACACTGCGTGCACACGTACCCTTTCCAAAAATTTCACTTGTAACACACAATTAACAAGACACACAAATTTAAGGCAACATTTAAATATTTAGGAATTTTTAAGTATTGGAGTATTTTAAGTATTTAAAAAAAATCTTTCATACTTGGGGAAACTTGTTTCCTTAATTGCATAATTTCCATAAATTGCATTTTATCTACAGATAACTTCCTACCAATCAAGCAACATAAAAAAATGTAGCATTAAAATCAAGTATTTCATTACATCTTCTGAGCACAAGCTTCCATCTACCTTGCTGAGAAGATTATGTCATTTGTAATAAAACTTACTTCTTTTCCTGTGCTGATGCAGCCGTTGATTTCTGTTATGACACCTCTACTCAGCATCTTGAACAGAATCATTCGGGTCCTTGGATCCAATACCTCAAATTTGATACAGAAAAGTCAGCACAGTTGCTGTCTTCGAAGAGGACAAAACCTAATAATAATCCAGTTCAGTCTCAGCACCGTATCAAAGCACCCACGGCATCAGACTCTTCTTAATATCAAATGATAATCCAAACAGCAACCACTCAGAACTTTGCCATGATTCTAGAATATTTCACTTTTTCTTTCAACATCACTACTTGATTTTTCAAGCAAAGCTTGATCTAGAGCTGGCTCTAGAAGAGATGAAAGAGAATGATTTCCCACCCACAGTTGCATTAAGTGTGTTAAAATAAGGTTTCTCTTAAGATACAGCTCTCATAACTGAAATTGAACTATTACTGGCCCAAGGCCATGCAGCTGCTTCATCCTTGCTCAAGGGGCCTGGGGGTGTGGAAAGCAAACCCAGTATTTTTTGCTTGTTCTTTGGAATTTAATAAAAGCTTGGGATAGAATTCTGCATCCCACATACGATCAAATCACAACGCTAAACACAAAAATGAGCTCAAAAATGTTTACAGAAGCAGTTACAACCTTCATACAAGAAAGAAGCATAACAGAGCAAGCTTTTTCAGAATAACAAGGGAAAAAAAAAAAAAGAATTCTAAGCAAAAACTCTGTTCCTACAGTGTCTGTTTTAACACTGACTCAAAAATTCCACATTATTTGATTTCGTCAGAAGAGAAATTTGATGAATTAAGGACTTACCTGCTCTACTGTTGCTCTGTCTGACTTGTCTTTGACACGGTACCTAGCAGAAGTGAAAATAAAATTATATAATCCCACTTATGGGTTTAGTACTTGGACAGACTAAATCATTACACTCTGTATCAAAGATAAGATGACAGCTTCAAGAAGTAAGGCTTTTGATTCATACAAAAGCAAAGGTTTCTCCCATAGCCAAGGGGAAAAAAAAAAAAAAACAAAAAAAAAATCAGGGCTCTTCACTTTCAGAGATATTTTCTTGCCTCCACTGAATTATGCTCATTTAGGAGAAAAGGTATGTGTCTTAACAACTTAGGGCTATCAGCTGCAGGCTTAAAAAAAAAAAAAAAAGTATCATTCCCTCAACAAATCACCAGGAAGAAGCGAAGACTTTCAATACACCACTACAATCAGATATGCTACCAGCAGCAGAATCCAAACTTTGAAACGATTTAGTGAAAAGGTTTAAGACTGAAAGGCAAATTGCATGCAGACTTACAAATTTTTTCTTAATACGTTTATTCAAAACTGAGAATCATACTAGCAAATAAGAACTACTCTTCTGGGTTCAAATTATTTAAATGAAAATACTCACATGTCTGCTTCCTTCTGCCTAGACTTTTCTGTGACTCTGTTTATAACGGAGTCATCAAAATTTAGCTTGTCTGAAAAATACATAAGAAGAAATTAAAAAAAAAAAAGAAAAATCAAAACTCAGAGAAGTTTCTGATGTTTAGAACTGCCCTTGCAATTCTGCTGCCAGCTGAGATGCCACAACACAATGTTAAAACAGATCAAAATTCAGCTTGTCTGAAAAACACATAAGAGGAAATTAAAAAAAAAAATAGAAAAATCAAAACTCGGAGAAGTTTCTGATGTTTAGAACTGCCCTTGCAATTCTGCTGCCAGCTGAGATGCCACAACACAATGTTAAAACAGAGGAGGAGCTCTCTGCAGCAAGGACAGAAGCTGAGCTACACACCAGAGCTGACCTAGCTCTCCACTCAGTCTACATCTCAAAGTTGGATGAGGGGGTAACAACACAGAGAACAGAGTCAGTCCCAGAGACCTCACCATTAAGTCTGTCCACCCTCCTCGTACCACAATCAAATACCATTCCTCTGAATAAAATAAGCAACAGCCTCTCCCCATTACGTATTTCAACTGGTGTTTGATTGATTGCTAATGTACAAGAGCTGCTGTATCTGGCTACTCTCATGCCAGTGAGTTCTAGCTTGAAGAAAGCAGAATTAGTCTGAGAATGTCACAGAGTGGTATCTGTTGACATAAAAGAAGAAAATGCAATTACACTCACCTAAATTAATTTTATGTTCAAATTTCCTTAAAGCCTTGTCTGTAGGGGTAGACATTTTTGCTGAATAGCAACTAGGGGTCTGCCTATTTGCCTGAAACAAAAGATTAGTTAATTTAAGGTGCCTTATCTAAACAGCCTCTTGAAATACAGAAAATACCATTGGGAAAGTCAGCTGAATGCCTATACATGGAGCTATACAAAGAAAACCAGAAAGAGTGAGGAAATGGATACAAACTACCATCTGTTTTTACTTAATTCAGGAAAAGAAAATACAGGTGATACATCAGTTAAAGTTCCAAGAAGTGCACCGATTCAGGGTTATTTTTAGTCTGGAAACGGAGCTGCAACTCTCTAGTATTACCTTTTCTTCTAAAAGGAAGGCAAATAGCAGACAGAATCAACGAGAAAAATGAGAGGAAAAAATGAGAAAGTAATGAACAGAGAAAGCTTTCAAGGATGCTCTCTTTTCTTACAGGTATTCTCCTCCAAACACAATTCATATCTAAACACAATTTTACCAACACTGGATAGTATAAAACCCCTAACTAAAGGCAAGAATAAGTCACCCAGAACAAGTGTCATCAGTCAGATGTAATACACCATGATCAGCATCACTAATTTCTCTCAACTATTCTGTTATGGTGGTATCAATAAG
>NW_009726828.1:0-1309 GCF_000703405.1 Apaloderma vittatum
CTGTGATTCTGTGACCCTGTGATTCTGTGAAACTGTGATTGTCTGCCTCTGTGACCCTGTGACTCTGCGACCCAGTGACTCCGTGATTCTGTGACACTGTGACTCTGTGATTCTGTGATTCTGTGGCTCTGTGACCCTGTCATACTGTGACCCTGTGACCCTGTGACTCTGTGACTCTGTGACTCTGATTCTGTGATTGTGTGACTCCATGACTCTCTGACTCTATGATTCTGTGACTCTGTGATTCTGTGACTCTGTGATTCTGTGACTCTGTGATTCTGTGACTCTGTGATTCTGTGACTCTGTGATTCTGTGACTCTGTGATTCTGTGACTCTGTGATTCTGTGACTCTGTGATTCTGTGACTCTGTGATTCTGTGACTCTGTGATTCTGTGACTCTGTGATTCTGTGACTCTGTGATTCTGTGACTCTGTGATTCTGTGACTCTGTGATTCTGTGACTCTGTGATTCTGTGACCCTGTGATTCTGTGACTCTGTGACTCTCTGATTATGTGACACTGTGATTCTGTGACTCCGTGACTCAATGATTCTGTGAATTTGTGATTATGTGAGTCTGTGACTCTGTGACTCAGTGATTCTGTGATTCTGTGACTCTGTGATTCTGTGACTCTGTGATTCTCTGATTATGTGACCCTGTGACTCGGTGACTCAGTGATTCTGTGATTCTGTGACTCTGTGATTCTGTGACTCTGTGATTCTCTGATTCTGTGATTCTATCACCCTGTGAATCTGTGACTTTGTGACCCTGTGACTCGGTGACTCTGTGATTCTGTGACTCTGTGACTCTGAGACTCTGTGATTCTGTGATTCTCTGACCCTGTGATACTGTGACTCTGTGACTCTGATTCTGTGACTCTGTGATTCTGTGATTCTGGGACCCTGTGATTTTGTGACTCTGTGATTCTGTGACTCCGTGATTCTATGACTCTCTGATTCTGTGACTCTTTGACTCTGTGACTCTTTGACTCTATGATTTTGTGACCCTGTGATTCTGTGACCCTGTGATTCTGTGACCCTGTGATTTTGTGACCCTGTGATTCTGTGACTCTGTGATTCTGTGACGCTGTGATTCTGTGACTCTGTGAATATGTGACACTGTGATTCTGTGACCCTGTGATTCTGTGACTCTGTGACTCTCTGATTATGTGGCACTGTGATTATGTGGCACTGTGATTCTGTGACACTGTGATTCTGTGACTCCGTGACTCAATGATTCTGTGACTCTGTGAATTTGTGATTGTGTGAGTCTGTGACTCTGTGACTCAGTGATTCTGTGATTCTGTGACTC
>NW_009726828.1:1339-1918 GCF_000703405.1 Apaloderma vittatum
CTGTGGCCCTGTGGTTCTGTGACTCTGTGACTCTGTGATTCTGTGACTCTGGCACCGTGCAATTCTGTGACCCTGTGATTCTGTGGCCCTGTGGTTCTGTGACTCTGTGACTCTGTGATTCTGTGACTCAGTGCCTCCGTGATTCTGTGACACTGTGACTCTGTGATTCTGTGATTCTGTAACTCTGTGACCCTGTGATACTGTGACTCTGTGACCCTGTGACCCTGCGACTCTGTGACTCTGATTCTGTGATTCTGTGACTCTGAGATTCTGTGATTCTCTGACCCTGTGATTCTGTGACTTTGTGATTCTGTGAATCTGTGATCCTTTGATTATGTGACTCTCTGACTCTGTGACTGTGATTCTGTGATTCTGAGACTCTGTGACTCTCTGATTCAGTGGCTCCGTGGCTCTGTGATTCTGTGACTCACTGATTTTGTGACCCTGTGATTCTGTGACCCTGTAATTCTCTGATTCTGTGACTTTGTGACTCTGTGATTTTTTAACCCTGTGAATCTCGGACTCTGTGACTTTATGATTCTGTCACGCTGTGATTCTGTGACTTTGTGATTCTGTGAC
>NW_009726829.1:0-12798 GCF_000703405.1 Apaloderma vittatum
ACATAAGCATACATCTTGTGTGAAGCAAACTTAGAAAGCTTGAGTGGTTTTTATCAGTCAACATAGCTCTAGTCCACACCTCCAAACTCATCTTCTTAACAAGACTCCAGGTATGCTAACACCTGACTCCAGTTAGCTCTTTTGAGGTCAACTCAAGGGTTCACTTACTTTTTCCATTGTCATTATGAATGCTGAGTGTGTTCAATAAAGACATGGAGGATCAGAATTGGTTTTGTGTCATTATTTTAGGCACATAATACTTGTCAATACTCTTGACTTAGGTGATGGTTAGATCATGTTTTATGACACATTAATGCAGAACACCATGAAATTCCAAAAGGTTCACATACTTTTTCTTGCAACTGTATATATATCATAGAACACTCCATATGTATTGCAGAATTCTGTTAGATTAAATTGGAAAATAGATTATGCTTTTTCTAAAATACAAAACTAGTAAACAGTGAGTTAAAAAGAAAATATTGGTGGGTTTTTTTAGGTCCTCAAAAGCTCTCTGTAATACTAAGCTTGGATAAGCCCATTATTTGCTCTCTGGCAGCAGTAATTGCGTACCTCAAAGAATTTAATTTGGAAAAGATGCTTTACAATCCAAGGTAAGTTGTCTTATATAAACTTCCAATTTAAAGAAACAATACACCTACAAGTGTTACCGTACTAAGTTTTAGCAACTTCCCTTCAATGTAATGAATGCGCCTGCTACAGCGATAGTCATTGTAAAAATTATGCTTACTTTTAAGCTCCTAATCAGAACTAAAAAAATCAAGTAATTTAATCTTTTCAAGTGGTGCTTCATGAAAATCTTTATGGAGTGTTTTGTCTAGACGTTACTATCAGTAATGTAAGTGAGCATGTACTGCTGCCAAGTGTTAATGAAAATAAACAAGGTGCAAAAATCAGTAAATACTGGGGGGGGGGAATTTTCAAGCTTGTTGATCAGATTCAGCCATCATATTTAAACCTTATTGTTATATTCTGAACAAAATTTGTGGCTTTTCTGGCACCTGAAAAACTAAAACACAAACCTGTAATTTAACTTTGTGGATGTTTTGTTTTGCCATAGATATTTAAATAATTTTCTGTAGCTCTGGAAGCAGGTATAACTGCTAATGTGTTTTAATATTTAGACAGTATTTGGCAGGTATGTTTGAGTTGGTGAATCTAGTTATCAATTATGAAGATAACAGACATTCAACACATCCTGGCTTTCTGAAAAATCTCTTGAGGTGCTTCAGTAACTAAGATTGGGGGAAAAATCATGCAAAAGTTGTTGATAGAACATTACCATTGGTGCAAAGTTACTACAAAAGCACACAGACATGGAAATAATCTTGTCTTCCTTAATAGTCCCAACACTGAAGTTTGTTAGGTATGCTCAAATGAGTGCTCAGAATTTGCAACAGGATTATGAAGGTGGAATAAAATGAACATGGAAAGGTATTTCCACACAAGCATCTTTTTTATCCTATCTTGTGCATGTATAAAAGATTGCTGTCCTACCTGGCTTAGATTTGAAAATACCACTGAAGCTTACTGAATGCTTTATTAAAACTTTATCTGTCATGGATCCCACGCAGAATATTCTCTTGGTTGTATCACTATTCCTTTGTCCTGTAAGCAGGCTGAATGTAACAAAGTAAGTCTGGCTGCAAACTGGAAGCTTAGAAATACGTTTTGTCAGTTGTGGATCATTTGCACATTGTAAAAGATTCTTAAAGTTTCAAACTTTATTTTGAAGGGCTCCCTAGATTTAATTTTTTTTTAATGCAGTTGCATGTAATAAAATTCTGCAGATGTTGGCTTAAAAGATTTTTCTAATATCTACTAGAATATTTTGAAATTACATATACCTGTTTTTTCTGGATTTTGGAATGGATTTTCTTCTTTAAGTTGCCCTTCCCCTCCCCAAGTACTATTAAAAAGTTAACAAAAATTTTGCTGGGCTGGTAGAAATCTTGTGAGAGTTTCTGAAGAGGAAAGTGAACTACTAGAAAATGCCATCTCATGGTCACACTTGTAGATGACTGTTGTCACAATGCCCTATATGTAATCACATATAAGATGAATATTCTTTTATAGAATCATAGAATCATTTAGGCTGGAGAGGACATTTAAGACCATAGAGTCCAACCATTAACCTAACATTGCCAAATATGGGAGCACTGGGAAACAGTAGATTGGAAAGTATGAAATTCATCTTTTATACAGAAATAATTCAGTCGCAGAGGAGAAATGTCATTATCTAGTAGCAATTAGTCACATTTGTAATAGCTACATCTTAAAATAAATTATAATTACAGGACTGTGAAAGAAAAACACTAAATTTTAGAATTTATATTTGCCTGCTCTAGTGGACTTCAAATGAATGTATGAACATCTGAGTGGAATGGCAGTGAACTGTTTGATATCTTGGTGGCACACTACGAAGAAATAAAATAGAGGAGCTTGGATTCTACTTATTTCTAAAGCCTTTACTGCTTTGATTAGCTGATACTAAATTCTACTTGCTGTTTTTACTGGGTCACATATATTGAAGTAGTGAGTCAAATCCTGAGGCAAACTCAATTTCAGTATTTTTCCTAGTGCCAGCAAAATACTGTATAAATATTGAAAAGGGAAGGTTTTTCAAGCAAAGGGTATCAGGCTCACGGATCTTCCGTGATTCTGCAGGAAACAGAGGAGAAATATTTCTATTACACTGTCAAGCAACTTAAAATTCCTAGGAGAATTCAGGTCAGTGAGCATCTACTGATGAGTCAGTGAGCATGAAATCGGAGTTGTGAGATAGTTTTCAGTTTATTACTGTAGGTGACACAGATCTGGATGAAAAAGACCTATTTGATAGGAAGAATGACAAAAATTCCTTACACCTTTGTATTCTTCAGATAAACACTCTTCCAGATGAGAAAAATTCCAGCTCAATTTAATAGTAAGTCATGAAATAGAGTGTAAGTGATGAGGGATCCTCATTAGTGGGAGGGCAACAAGTTTTGTTTTAAGCGGAGCTTTTCAGTCCACTTTTAAAATCCTGAATAAAGCCAAATATTAAAAATAAAATAAGATTTCTGCCACAGCAGGATGCTGGGATATGCCTAAACTTCAATTAGAGCTCTAGCAGTAATTAGAAACATACTTAACAATTATACAAGCTTTTTTTAATCAATATGTTCTAATACGTTTACATACTGAGAGACCTTTATTGGCTTTTGACAAGAAGTTGATACATGTTAAGAGACGTTTTCAGATCCATCTGAGTACCCATTTTGTTTGAAAAATAATTATTTGCAAAGCAGTTGCTGGGGAAATGTGTCTTGGTGTATTTTAATTTTATCTATATGTTTTCCAGCATATTGGAGACAAGGTCGAGAGACTAGTTTTTAAATTTTGGATAGTGATAGTTGAACTTCAGGAAATGCAGCGAGTGGAAGAGCTGGGTATCATTTAGAAGGAGGGGAGTAACTTTGGTATTGCAGAACTAGCAGGAGTCAAGATAGAAGACAGGCATAAGTGGGAGAGGAGAAATTTAAAACAGCTTTGAGGGAGCAGGGCAAAGAGAGAAAGAATTCAATAGGAGGAGAAGTGTTTGATTGTACCTTGCAGTAGGTGTGGAGGGGAGCTGACAAGGTGGAATTAAGAGAGGAGTCAGAATTTAAGTTCCTCAGCTTAAAATGGTGAACATCCTTGAATTTTCAGAGGAAATGTCATAGAAATTGAAGGAATGATGTTAATAAGGCTTTAGTACCTCTTGGGTGCTGATAATATCAGAAATGTCTTTCATCCATATGTATGTGTATAAATAATGCATAGGTTTATTTACCCACTCTAGGTGGCTACTGAAATGATTTGGGGAGATTTCGAAGTCTCCTCAGCAGCATCAGGGACTGAAAAGGGAAAGGGGTGGTTTTCAGACACTGAGAAATGGTGCTTACAAAAGGATTTGCCATATCCTTTGAGACCACAGAAGAATGATAGGTGGGATCTCTTGCACTCTGGACATTTGGAGCTTGTAGGAGTACAAGGAAAGTGATGAGAGAGTGGAGGCACATGGGCAGAGCAAGGTTGCAAGCACACTCATCAGAGTGAGTTCAGTGTAGAAAAAGGAAGACTCATCCAAGACAAAAATGATGGGAGGTTATTTCTGTTCTTTTAGTCCTTCATGTCCTCTCATTTCTGCACTTGTTCTTTGCTTTATATTTCTCTTGTTTTGTTTTGTGTAGGTTTGTTTGATTTTGTGACTGGTTTAGCCAGAAGTTTCTGGACTCCTACCACATCAGGGATTCAGATCAGAAGTTCTAGCCCTGTGGCAATATTCATTAATGAATTCAAAACTGATTAATTAAATACAAAACAGTCTGGGGTTGATATCCTTCATTACTTAGAATGTGGTAAATATCTTCCACAGTTAAGGAAAGCTAATGCTTCTGAGAAAAGGAGAGACTTTTTTTTTTTTTACTCTTTAAAGCTGAATAGAGATTCCTGCAACTCTTGTCTAAATATATAGGGTAGTGCTGTGGTTTATTCACCCTTAGAAATCTCAGAGACGTGAACTCTATAGGTCTGTGAAAGGTAATTGAGCAAAGAAAATCTGCTGCTTAGTAGGCTTTCAATGGAGTGCCTTGCGGCTTCACTGGTAAATTTTTACAGATCAGCAAAATTAAAGTGGTTGAAAGCTGCCGATCTAAGCAATATTCACTTAGGCTGGATTACTGAGAACAAAATTATATATAATATCTCTTATGGAGAAAATAATTAATAAAGCATACCAAGTACCTTTAACTGAAGCTTCCCAGGAAGCAGAATGACCAACAAGATCCACTTTCACAGGCAACAGCAACATACAAAAATTGAAGTCTGAGGATGGTAGTTTACTATCCTAAAGCAATCATAGTAATCCTTTAATACTCATCAAGTGTAGTTATACTCTGGAAAGTAATTTTAAGAGTAGGAAACTCTCTCTCATGTGTATTCCCTCAAAGTTACCCGAACCTTTCTAAAATTTTGTGTTTCTTTTTGTTTCGTCTTTTCCTTTTTTTTTTTCTCAGTCCACATGACATGATCCTGCTTTGCCTTGTTTCTCAGTAATGGGCTTGCCAGCTCTTTCCATCACTTGTATTATGTGCTGTTTAAGTACTTGACTGAGCTGCAGTTCTGGGAAACTCAGGTCACACTGTCACCTGCAGAAGGAATTCTGGCATCGTGGTCCAGCTGAAGTGATTTTAAAGGGTTAGTTTTACTGGTGAAGGAGACAGCTGATAGCAGCACATGAGAAATTCTCACAAGAAATGTGTTGATACCCTTGCTGCAAAGCCAGCGCAGACTTAATGTTTGTTCCTCTACAAAAAACTTGTCTTTGTTCACATTTTTGTCAAGTTCTGATCCCAAGCTGAAGTAAGATGAGGGGGTGGAAGCAAAATGTGTTCTGTACTATGACACCCAGAATTATTGGTTGGGCATATACTAATCTTGGCTATTATTTGTGTACTCTAAGCTCTCATTTGCCAGGGTTAATAGCAGGAGGCACTAACTCAGATAAAGCAAACACCTGGGTAATATAAAACACACATAACTTAGGCTATGAGAACAACTTCAGCATATCTGATTCAGAAAGAACAGTGAATATACTCTGCAGGGGAGCAGAGTTAGTTGTCTCTAAATAGTACTGGGGTGTGAGCTTGTGGTGAACAGACCACCCTCTGTGTTAAGTGCTCTGAAACAGCTGAAGTGGGGAAATGCTCAAACCAATAAATCCGCAGTCTTGAAACTCACATATGAGTGATTGAGGATTGACAGAAGCAGCCAAAAGCATGCTTTTCATTTTCAGGAAAAGGTGGAAAGGCATGGTTCTTACACGATTTTAGAGATCACAGGCTTGAGTAGTGGCAAATTGAAATGCAGCAAATGGGGAAAATGCAGTTTGTGTAAATCCTAGATGCAGAAGAGGTGCTTTTGGAAGAGAGGTAGGACTTGTTGTTCATCATAGGGATTGGGAGCCAAGTAGTAATCATCCCTTTTTTTTTTTTTTTGCCAGCATCATCAGTTGTAACTGATGACAACAGAAGGAAGTATTGTTTTGTTGCGTATAATATTGTGTACTTTGGAAATGCTACTGCTTTGCTTCCAAGGTTTTGTTTTGTTGGTCACTTTGTTGGTTGCTGGGAAGCACACTATAGCAGAATAATTATGACTATGGGTATAGTTCTGAGTCAGCTGCACTTCCAAACTCTCCTTGAAATTCTTGAGGGCACTTAATTGAGTCTACTTAAAAAAATGTGGAAAATACTTCTAATTTGACCTATTATTTAGGAACAAATTTGCTAGCAGTCCCCAACACCGGCATACAACATGAATATATAACATTAGTCTCTGAATATTTCATATATCTGGAAGTTTTAGTGCTGTTTTTGTTTTTAATATAGCAATAATTCAGTTGTCTGTACCTAGCAGAAACGTTTGAGCATTTGAGTGCCCCCCTAGACAGTTTAAAACTGAATGCACTGAAAAAAAAATTGTGAAAAGACAAGAAAGCAGTTTTAAATCCTACCCAGCAAGTCATTCTGTTTAGTCTATGACAATACTGTCCTAGATTTTGTGCAAAGGGCAGTCAGCAGTATGATTAACCTAGACACTCATGGCTTGATTTGTCAGAAGCATTTAGTGAGGATCTTGCACTTATAGAATAGTTTCAGCTGGAAGAGACTTGGAAGATCATTGAGTCCAGCCTTTGTCCCAGCCCTATCAAACTACTGAACTATGTCCCCCAGTGCAACATCCACCCGTCTCTTAAACACCTCCAGGGATGGGGACTGAACCCCCTCCCTGGGCAGCCTGTTCCAATGGCTGACAGCCCTCTCAGTAAAGAAATTCTTCCTAATATCCAACCTGAACCTGCCCTGGTGCAATCTAATTCCATTTCCCCTGGTCCTATCACTCACCACTAGGGAGAACAGACCAACCTCTCAGGGAGTTGTAGAGAGCGAGAGGGTCTCCCCTCAATCTCCTCTTCTCCAGGCTAAACAGCCCCAGATCTCTCAGCCTTTCCTCATATGACTTGTGTTCTAAGCTCTTCACCAGCTTGGCAGCCCAACTCTGTGCCCTCTCCAGCACCTCAGTGTCCCTCTTGTAGTGAGGGGCCCAAAACTGGACACAGGGCTCAAGGTGAGGCCTCACCAAAGTTGGGTAGAGGGGCATGATCACTTCGCTTCATGGTCCAATCTACCATATGTGTATGTCTGAGATGGAAATAATTTTCATATCTAATATGATTACGCATCTAATACAATTATATTATTAATATTAATTCTAAACCAGCACAGTCCTTGGGTTGATCTCATCCAGTTCTGTTCGGGAGTGTCAGAAGGTCAAGCAATTTTGGTCATGGTTATTTCATATTGAAAATAAAACTAATACATGTTGTTTAAATACAACCTATATTTATTTTGCTAAATAATTTGCACTGACAGCTTGATTAAATTTGTGGTAGCAGTAAAAAGTATGTGTCTTGATATGCTGTTTTGATGATTGGTTGTGTTTGAAAGTCTGTTCTCTTGATGATTGGTTGTGTTTGAAAGTCTGTTCTCTTGAAGTATTGATTCTTAGTCCTATCCCTGCCTCTAATGCTACAGGTGCTGCGGAACACTAGCAAAAGTTTGTACTTCAGTTTTAGCCTAGACTGAAGGATATTACTTAACCATTTAGCGGATCAGGATTAGATAACAAGAGAGCTGGATTTCATTCTGAGCTTTGTCAGAGCTGTAGGAAACAAGGAAGTGAGTCATAAATCTTGTTTTCCCATGCAGTTAATAAGTGTTCCATTCTTTTATTTATTTGAATAGATTTTAATTGCTTATTTGATTTTTTTAATTTTGGTTAACTAATGAATTCTCTAATGTGAGAAACTTGACAGTGTTTCACCATGACATCTGTGCCTGAATTTAAAATATATGAAATTCCTGTCCCCAGCAATTTCAAACGGTTGTCAAATGAAACTGAATACATGACAATTAATGGGACAACAATGAAAAATCTTGAAATTTTGCAGAATCAGGTAAGGACAGTATAATGTCTTTTTAGTAAATGCTAAGATTTTCTTTGACATACTGTTTCAATCAAGTTAGTTCAGTTAGTTTGCAAATCTCACTCAGAGGGTTTAAATTATTTTAGATGGGATCTAACTGAAGGCAGATTATGTTTTCAGAGGCATAAATGAAAGTTAATCCATGCTGACTTTTAGTATGAGTTAGGAGACTTACTGCACTTGGCCTAGCAAGGAACTTTACTAAAAGTTTGAGTTCATGAGCAATTACAGTTAAGTATATTATTACAGTAGGGTTTGTTTTTTCTTTTGTGCTTCTGTACAGATCTTTTTGGACAGGCTTAATTTAACTTGTTTAATTAATTCCAGTCATTTTCTAAACAGGCTAAAGGAGAAACATTCCTAAGTATCTTAAAACTGTTGGAGATACTTTATATAAGGCATTGTTGGTGAACAAGATCAGTAAACAAACATGCAATTGCAATATCTTAAAACCTAAGCAGAACTTTTAAGTAGCGTGGTAAAGATTTTTTCACTATATCATTGATTGGTAAGTTAAAAGTAATTATGCTATTTTAATTATTTTAGACTGATAGGAAAACAAAAGGAAGCCTACTCTGGGTCTTGGATCATACAAAGACTTCTTTTGGACGCCGAAGATTGAAAAAATGGGTAACCCAGCCCCTCATAAAATCCAGGTGAGATAGTTCTTTATCTAGGGCTAGATCTGTATTTTATAGTTATGATGTTGAGTATGTCCACTGTAATTACTTTTCCTGAAGTCCTTGGATCCATAGTAGAGTTTACACAGGAAAAAATACGACAGAAGATGTGGATGTTTTATATGGGTCAAAAGAGTTAAACTGCTCTGTCTGGGCACAGAACATCTAAGTAGTTCAGAGTAGTAGGTTTGGAGCAAGTTAGAAATTCCTAGGCAGAAATCAGATTTGGTACCTTTCTAGCTTGGTATCCTTTTTCAGTCAACGTATCAGGTTTGCTTGCTGTTGGAGGATGTTTTATTCCCAAGCTTGACAATGTTTGATGTCTTTCTTGCTTCACAAGTATTTGCATCTTCAATGTATTTAATTTGTTCCAAAGTAGCTGTAAATGTTTCTGTTATCGCTGTATACAATGTACTGCTTATGAAAAGTATTCCCTTTTATTAGTTCTGATACGTGATGAATTTTTGGTCACTCTTGGTTTTGAGCTGTACTTCTTTTATTAATGCTTTAGAAATGCTTTATTTTTGATTACTATCATGTTTGGTTTTGCTTGTCTCTATGGTCTCTATCTTTTCCGATTTCTCTTCAAAGGCCTTACTGTAGTATTGTATTTGAATGTATAGCAAATAACAGTATTGAGTCCATGAAATGTTTGTTGCCTACATTTTAGGGTTTTTGGATCTATTCCTTTGAGTGCCCATTCCCTGTTCATTGCCAATGTGAAGTTTACTCAGTTGTCACTTTGCTCACTTCAGGTTTAGAATACAGAAAATCCTTTTTGGTTTGGTTATCTAAAATAGTTATTCCTCTGTTTACTTCTGTAAACGTATTAAACTGTTGTAATTTTTATTAATTTTTAACAGTTTAAAATAGTAAGGTATACCAATGTTTTAGCATTTTGCTATTGGTAGTAAATGATAAATGTTTCCACAGAAGCAGGGGGTTTTTTAGCCAGTTTTTAATATGTGAAAACACTATAATTCTGAAGTATCACTACCTATTTTTTTTGTTAGCCTTTTTGTTAAGGATCTTTTCTCAATAGTTCAAGTGCATAACTATTTTTCCCTCTTATTTTGTCAGTTTAGAATATGAGAGACCTTTTTCATTTGTAGGAGCCGTGCTGATTGGCCTGTTTTGCACTGCAGTTTCTGGCAGGGATTTAAGAAGTTTATTTCAGCTTGCCTTTTTTTTTTTTTTAATTCTTCTGATAATATCTTTTATATACCTTACCCCACTTCAAAAAGGCTTTTGATGTAACAATTCTGAGTAGTATTAGACTTTATGGAAGTTGATTATGTGACTTATGTTCACCTTAAAAGCATATAGATAGAATTTCTGGGGCACTTTACAGGTATAAATTGAAATAAATTAGTTTATTTCTTTGCTTACCCTTGAGGCACCTTGTGACCTTTTGGGAGTTGTTCGTAAAATTGTCAGTGGAGGGAGCCAGAGCACAGGCTCTGGCCTGGTGTGGTGGCAGCACTGAGGATGGGGACGTGAGACTGAGCATTTCTAATTGCCTTGCTCCCAAATGATCAAATATGTGTTGCAGCGAATGAAGTACCTTTCAACAGTCAGATAGACAGACTTCTTGTCATAGAATCATAGAATGTTAGGGATTGAAAGGGACCTCTAGAGATCATCTAGTCCAATAGTCCACCACTCCTGCCAGAGCAGGATCCGCTGGGGCAGGCCACACAGGAACGCGTCCAGGCAGGTTTTGGAAGTCTCCAGAGAAGGAGACACCACAACCTCTCTGGGCAGTCTGTTCTCCAAGGTCGTTCTCCACGGGGCTGCTTTCCAGCAGGACATCTCCTACTCTGTCCTGGTAGCTGGTGTTGTTCCTCCCCAGGTGCAGGACTCTACACTTGTCCTCATTGAACTCCATGAGGTTCCCCTCTGCCCAGCTCTCCAGCCTGTCCAGATCTCGTTGGATGGTAGCACAGCCTGCCTGGGTGTCAGTCACCCCTCCCAGTTTCATACCATCAGCGAACTTGCTGAGGGTGCCCTCTATCCCCTTGTCATTGATGAAGATATTGAACAAAACTGGGCCCAGCACTGATCCCTGGGGAACAGCACTGGCCACAGGCCTCCAACTCCACTCTGTGCCCCCGATCACAACCCTCTGAACTCTGTTGCTGAGCCAGTTTGCAATCCTCTTCACAGTCCAATCACCTATCCCACGTTTCTTGAGTTCTCCTGTGGGGATGTTACGGGGGACAGTATCAAAAGCCTTGCTGAAGTCGAGGTGTATGACATTCACTGCTCTCCTTTCATCAACCCATTTGGTCACCCTTTCATAGAAGGATAACAGGTTAGTCAGGCAGGATTTCCCCTTGGTAAATCCATGTTGACTACTCCTAATAATCTTCTCTTCTTCCAATTGATTAGAAATGGCCTGCAGAATGAGCTGCAGTCCCCTTCCTAGGGATGGAGATGAGGCTGACTGGCCTGTAGTTTCCTGGGTCCTCGTTCTTACGCTTTTTGAAGACTGCAGTGCTGGCTTTCTTCCACTCCTTAGGTACCTCTCCTCTTCCCCGTGATTTTTCAAAAATGATGGAGAGCAGCTCAGCCACAGCCTCAGCCAGCTCTCTCAGCACACATGGATGCACCCCCACGGGGGCCCATGGATTTGTGTGTTTTCAGTTTCTCCAGGAGGTCTCTAACCCAGTCCTCACTGACCAGTGGAGAGTATTCTTCGCTCCAGTTTTACTCCCTTGCTTCTAGGGACTGGAATCTCTGAGGGCTGGCCTTAGGAGTACAGACTGAGGCAAAGAAGGCATTCAGTAATTCTGCCATCTTTGCATCCTGTTACCATATCTCCCGCCTCATTTAGCAGCAGACCAACTCTTCCCCTACTCTTCGTTTGCTAATTGATGCATCTGAAAAATTTCTTCATGTTGTCTCACACCTCCCTAGCCAGACTAAGGTCCAAGAGAGCCTTGGCCTTTCTTGTTGAATCTCTGAACTGGACACAGAGGCTAGAAAACTGCTTGCCTGGGTAATTTCAGGCCTTCTTTCTTGACCAGCAAATTTAGTTTAAATTCTCCCTTGTCTCCACGCAGAACCAGCTTTACAAATTTGCAATTTGGTTTCTTCTCTTTCTCCTCTGCTCTTTGCTACTTCCATAGATCGGTACTTGCCTTTTTCAGCCTTCTTTCTCTGTATGGAAGGAAGTTCCGTGGTTGGAAATTACAGTACTCCTTAGTAGAAGCTAGAAAAGTTGCTTTGTTTCTGTGTACTTCTTCCTTTCTGTCACTGAGTTGTAATTTCACGTACTTGGTGCATCAGGAGTTCGGCAGTATTGTTTTCAATAATGCACACAAATGCACTTAGAGAACATTCTCTAATTGTAATTTGTCTGTGCCTCCTGGAGTGACATTTTCAGCGGAAGTAAGATTTCTGTATTGCATCTTTTCCAGGCAGTGGGTAGGTGCATTTCCCTTGGTGTATCAGAGTGAGAGGCTGTAATTACTGCTTTATGCCTTGTAGTTGAAAATCACTTGGGATGATGACTAAGTTTCCTAGGGGAGGAACCATATACTAGGTTGAATAAAGGTAGACTGTGTACAGACAGTTCATTTGGGCAAGCTTGAAAATATCCATTAGATCAACGGTGATGTAATACATTTAGAGACTTAAAAGAAAAAGTTCTAAGCAATAGATGTGCGATTTTTAAAAAAAAAAAAAAGAGAGAAAAAAAAGACTTAACTGAAGGAGGTTAATGTCTTCACTTACCTAGGTATACAGAGTTAATGAGATAAGAACGTGTGAGTCATTGAGAATTGAGCTTTTTAGGAGGAATCAGAAGAGTTGTTTTTTGTTGGAGTTACACCTTTGTGGATTATAGAAGTGTTATCTCACCTAACCTAGGGTGCTTTCGAATGTTAAATTTTATGCAGTGCACTTCTCTCCTAACTCCTGTAAGGAGAGTGGAAAGAAGAGGAAATAGAAAGCTGAGTTGGTTGGAGAGTTTTTGGTGGAATGAAGCGTTCTGTTTCCCTGTTGGGCAGTGGAGTTTCAGCA
>NW_009726829.1:12829-29601 GCF_000703405.1 Apaloderma vittatum
GGGCAGAGCTGTGCATTATACTCTAGCAAAATAGTTAAAGACTGGTCTTAGGATACAGTATTGTAACACAGTATGGTCTTTGTGTCGTTGTCTGTGTGCAGCATTTAAAAATAATTTCTCCCCTTATACAAAATTGGTGTTGGAACCTCTGAAGTGGATGTGGAACAGTCATTACTTCTTCAATAACTACAGGAGGAGGAGAAAGACAAACATCATGTGGGCCTGGTTAAGCAAAACTGGATTTAGTTTGCATCTTTCTTCTTTTGTGTTTGTATATTATAGATGTATTGTCCTGTAGTGGTGATATAAAAGAAAGTGTGTGGAAGTTGTTGCTGTGCACATGGACAATCTGAAGCCTTATCTCTGCAAAATGTATCTTTCCTTGTCTCTCTCCTATATCTATGGTTGCTCCCTCCCACTCTCATCTTTCTATATCCCTTTCCTGTCCCTCAGCGTAGCAGCTGGCTCCAAGCTATAACAATGCTCCTTCCTGAGTAAGAAGAGACAACTGTGGAACAAATATTGCATCATTTTCCTCCCTGAGTATTAATTTGTGTTAGTGCCTTGCTCAGATGTTGATTCCTGCACAATCTGTAGGAAATTTGTTTCCTGGAGATCAAAGAAACACCTTCCTCAACCTTGTCAAGGTTGTCTGGAATTGAACGAGGAGTTCAAAGCTGAAAAAGGCAGATGAGTAGCACAATTATATGGACTTTTATTTTTTCTGTACTACATGAGGATGTAAAGCTAATAAAGCTGTGACTAGGTGCTTAAAGTAGAACTTGAGATAAATGATGAGTGTATCATACTAAGCAATTTATAGGTGCTGTAGGGGAATATGTGTAGAACTCCATTGCTGTGCAGAGAGCTCTATGACCTCTATGTATAGAAAGCATTGCATAAGAGAGATTTATTTTTTTCCCCTAGTCAGTTCCTGGAAATGTGGAATATTTTTTGAATATCAGTGGGTGGACATCATGAAATGTCATTTCTATATATCTGTGTGGATGATAACTTGGAAAATGCTGGTGTTTGCCTTTGTTGCAAAAGTGCATAGTTTGTGAGTTAGAAGACTATCTAGTGGATAACTAGAAGTAATAAAATGTTTGGGATATGTGTAAAATGAACTACTGGTCTGTACAATGTACTTTTGAGGGCATCTTTTGAAGGAGCTTAAACACTCTTGAGTGATCCAAGAGTACCTAAATTGTATCTTTAATATTGTGATGACTCTTAGTTTTTTAACTTTTTGTATGGTGTGCAGAAGCTAATGTAATGAGGTTAATCATAAGATTAGGGACAGCGGAATGCCCTAAACATACGGAGTTCAGCTGTCATGCAATTTAAAAGCATAGCGTGTCATAGGAAAAGAGTAGTGATCAAAGGTTTCATCCATGTGTCCATCCTCTGACATAACAGAGAACTTGTGAGGTAAAAGAGTGCAATGCCCACCCCACCTGGCAGCCCAAGGTCCCTCTCCCTGCTTTCTGTGAGGACCCTGAGCCAGTGACAAGGCATAGCCAGCAAATGGCTCAGTGTTTTCACAGCACTCCCTGGGAACTGCTGTGACCAGCACCATGCTGGAGTGGTGGGCAAAGGCTGGGGACAAATAATTATTTATTAATTTTTCCACATCATTAGTAGAAGTTCAGAAGCATACGATTAACTTGTTAAAAAAGTATTCCAGACCGCATCAATACATGGTGACAAAGCCTCCTTTTGGGTGCTGCAAAGTGTATCAGCAGATCAAATGCTCAAATCAAACCTCATTAGTATGTGCTCACTTTTTCTGGCCCCAGATTCAACCAAGCCTCTTGATGCATTTCAGCATTGCTGTGGTGTGGTTCATATTCTTGTCTCCACAGCATGCTGTTTGCTAGAAGTAGATATGGGACTTCAGTGATGGGAACTGCCCAGTTTTTTACCTGCGTTTGTTTGTAGTCAATTTATACTAATTTGGTCTCTTTTCTAGTTAAAGCTAATCGTTAAATCTCAAGGAAAGAGAACAATTGGATGCATTTAGAGCTTTCAAAAACGTTTTAACCTTTGCTTTGTGTGCTAGGGAAAACAAAATTTTAAGTGGACCTCAGAAATTTGATTTCCATTTTTTCTGTGATTCCAGTAGCCTTTGGGCCACCTTTCTTCCTGTTCTGTACACAATGATAGCTTCATTGAGGATGAATCAAAGCCTTGTAAGATAGTATTTATAACTGCAATTGGTCTGAATATACTTTGCCTACAGGAGCATAGAATGACCATACCTTTTGCAATTTCAAAACTGCAGACAGTTCCTTATCTACCACTGAAGTAGAGAAAATTGTAACGTGACTTTAATTTGGGGCATATGTACCATAGAACTGGAAAGAAGAGGGTGTGTTTATAAGGATATTGGCAACAACATCTTTCCTAATATAAAAATAGCTCGTTCTAAACTTTTGCTTTGAATGTATTGAGTGCTGTTTTATTTATACTTCTAAACACACAGTCCTAAAAGAAAGTCTTTCAAGTTTGTCTTCATCCTTGTTCCCATAATTAAGACATCTGGGCAGTAAACCAAACTATCTAAAGGTCTAAAGCCCATCTTAATTCGAAGTTAAACTGGTTGCCGTTTGATACCATCATCATCCAGAGCAGGATTAGAATCTTCTTTTGCAGTAGTTATTTAGGAATAAAATCTATCCATCCTACAGCACAACCTCACAGGCTAAATTTTCCTCCTAAGAATAAAGATTTTATAGCATCAGTGCTAATATAAAATGCAGAAATGCAGGTTACAGCATATGCTTGATGTCTCAAAATTGTTGTTAAGAAAAAGACTGCAACATCATCACATGCATTCATTCATTTTTGCTAGCTCTGTTTTGGTACCATTGAATGCTGTGTCTAACTCTTCATGAATGTAGTAATCAAGCATTCATTCATGTTGGCTAAAGTAGCTGATAGTTCTATTTTGGGGCACAAATAGCTGAAATATATTGTGTGTGAGCATAAACAAAAGTGTTTGATTACCATTTGCATATTTTATACATTGTTTTAACAGATGTGAGGACGAAGTTTATACTTATATATTGCTGTTAAGTATTTGAGATTCATTGAGAAATATTGTCTTCTCGTGGCTGTATGTTGATTTAAGGGAACGTTGGACCTCTCTGGAGGGGTGTGAGACAGAAGTTTTGAGAGCAGATTACTCTGTTCTGCATATAGAAAAAAAAAGTGAACAGATCCAAAGGTTGTTAAATTTTTTTTAGGTTTCATTTAAATTTCACTGTAGTAATTATGATATAATTACCATTGTTTGTACTTTTCATAGTTGCAAAGGCATAAAATTAGAGTGGTCATAGCACAATTTAACAATTCAGGATTTATCCCGTAAAGTTAATCATATTCTAACTTAGCCACTTAAATAAAAAAGCAAGAGATAGACTGGTTTTTTTGGTTGCTTGCTCTTTAGAAAGACAGTTTATTGATTGCATAGTGGTAATTCTACCAGAGCTTTGCGTTTTGATGGCATTAATTGCTCATTAAGAGAGTGGTATAAAGCAGAGAACAGTCTATACTATTTAACATAGTCTTTAACTTAACCAAGTCATATAAAGTCTTTGTAAACTGTGTTCTGAAGGAACAAGAAAACAAGAAAATGTATAAGTGAGACAAAATATGAAGCAACAGAAGTCAGAATAGCCTTCACCATGTCCTCTGTTTGAAAGTCATGAGTATCAGTCGAGAGTATGAGAATAGAGCGACTGGGTAGTGCTGCCTCCCCAGAGCACTCTTTCAGCTGCCAGCAATTTGCAGTTCAGAAATTGCATCAGACACAACTGATACCCATATGTGTCTTCCATTTTGCCAGTGTTTAATACATTTTCTTTCTTTGAAATGCTGTAGTTAGGCGGTAGGCTATTAGGCTTTGATCTAGGTAATATAGTTCACAGAAAGCAATGTTTGTTGTTTCATACCCTCCACTATATTTTTTTCAGGTGTCTAATTCTTGTGACTGGTAAGTGTACATATCACTGTGGTCTGTAAACATTTAAAAAAATAATTACAGTCATATATATGCACTTACCATGATGAAGGAACTCATACTTTGTGCATTTATCATAAGAGATTAAGAAATTTCTGATAAATTTGTATTTATTTACCTTGTAAAAAAATGAAAGCTTATATGACTGAAAAATTTCTGCAGTTGTTCTACAGCAGTTACATCATCAATTTCACTCTGGTTTAAATTTAATGATGTATTATCACATCTAAAAATTTTAGGTTTGCTTCACTATATGAGAGATCAGCAGATCTGTTAGCAGACTAACAACCAGCAGTCCTGTTTGGATTGTTAAGATGATCAGATGTTAATTCGGTGCAGTGCATTCATATCTGCAGCCCTCTGATTTGTGAAAATAATTTTTAGGTTAGGATTCAGATATTTTCATATTTGCTGTTTTTTCTGTATAGTTCATATAACTGGTAGCAGAATACTACAAGGGATCATCTCGTGATTTAATTTCAAGTAGTTCTTTTAAATTACCAGAATAAAAAATCCAGCAGTTAGATTTTGTTATGTTTAAATACATTGCAAAGTGATTTTAGTATTGTATTAATGATGCTATTCTTAGATGGAGAATACGGTAGAACTAAGTGCATTGCTTTTAGTCTTCTGACTTATGTTACATTATTCTGCAGAAGTTTGTTTGGAAAATTGGATAGAGCTCAGATTGCTGACATGGTTTATAGAGATGGGAAAGAATAGGCTAATATTGCACCTAAACAGAGAATGAAATAGTAGCCAGTTTATAAAATGTGAGACAGTTTCTTAGCATGAGCTATTGAGTTTCTTTTTATAATGTTAGATTCAGATTTCCTAGTGGTAGAATTTTTCTCCAGATCATGCAAAGATTAGAAACTTCAAACTGCACATCAAATATACTGAATAATGGTGCAGTGCAGGAAAAATTTCTTGTGAGATGGTGTAACAACTGATCAGTGTAATATATTGGTGCTTAACAAAATGTTTATTAGTTTAGCTATAAATATTTAAAGTTTAAAAGCATCCTTTAAAATTAATCATCTGACTGGTTTTATGTCTCTTCCTTGTCCTTCCTTCCTCATACACATGAAGTTTTACATAATTGTTTTCTGTACTGGCTTTTGAAATAGGAATCCTTCTGTGTTTTGTTTACAGGTGGAAAAATGGGTCATTTGATACTGGATGTCGTTTTCCTGGCCCTTTCTTATTGGTAGGATTAAAGCAGAAAAACTGTGTGGATGCTTAGTTTTAGATTACTGGAGCTACAGTAACATAGCCATATGTGGGGATGATTAAAGTGCAGATTAAGCTTTGAAGGGAGGAGTTTTTTTAAAAATCTGCATCTATTTTACATATTGCTGTTTTCAATTGGCCATGTGGATACAATCATGCTGTTTAAATGACAGTATTCTAAGCATAATTCTACTGCTTACATGTGCTTCTATAATAAAAGTACAGATTTTATTCTTTAAGGTACATATGTTTGTAATTTAACAGCTCCCTACTCTTCTACGCTGAGGAGAGTTCCTGAGTCTCAGGAATCCTAATAGTTCTTCATGAAAATGTAATTGTTGCTGATGATACTGACCTTTCAGAATTTCAGTGTGACTGTTTGTTAGCCTCAAAGCTGTGTACCCAGAGTATTTTATTACTTTGTCACTGATATTAACACTTCTCAATTTCCTTTGCATTATCCAGCTGTAGTTCAGAGCGCTTCACTAATTGAATGTACAAAGCTTAAATCTGTGCTGTCTTGACTACACTGCGTGGATGCCAGCAGCGTCCTCTTTGGTTATTTGGTTGTGTAACTTTTAGTAAACCTGCCAATCTACACCAGATACGTGATTGTGGCTCTCAGGGATTGGATTTAAAGCTCAGACATGTTCTTTTTTGAAAACAGCCCTTATAGATCTGAGCAGTGGCACTGGCAGTAGCTGCTCTCTGCTGCTGTTGCTTGCAGGTTACGTGACTGCTCAGAGGAACAGGAGAAATGTTTAATTTTGTGTGTTCAGCATTGCTGGAGGAGTGGAACACTGGTGAGGAAGCAGAGCCTGCAAAGTCTGACATTTCTCTTTTCCTTGGGGCTGGGAAAAAGGCAGCCTTTTAGGATAGTGGAATATTTTGGGTACTGTGGTGCGATCAGGGAGTCTGCTATCTGGTTCAAAGATGACAATGACTAGTTCCCAAGGTGCCTGGGGTCAAGGCAGCAGAGAGTCTGTCCCCAGTTCGTACAGTGGCTGTGGAGGAGTGCATCTATGTGCCCTCTGGGTAGGTAGTGGCAGGTGGGGCACTGGTGGAGCAAGGCTGCTCTGGGAATGAGTATGTGTTTTTTGTGGCTGATGAGGGGATGGCTTTACCAGTTTCTTATAAAGCAATATGTCACTGAAAAAAATCCTGGCCCTTAAATGTTCTTAGATTTATGTGTATCCAAGTGCACATCCAGTCATGACATTCTCTCTTTCACATGCAGCGTAATAGAATTTCAAGGACTCTGAGATGTAGCTGTCTTCAGGGCCAGACTGACTGCCAGTCTGTTGTAATGTCTGCAACCTGTGGAGCTGTCTAATTTCATTGATTTCCTCATGGAGAGTGTTAGCAGCTACAGTGGCAAGTGGCATGGCAATTGTGTAATAAAAGACATGGGCAAGACGGGCAGTTTTCCCCCAAAATCTTATCTTTTGGTTGGTTCCTAACTTTTCATTTCTCTGTGCTGGTTGAGCTCTAAGCACCTCTCTAGTCCGTGAGAAAACACATAGGCTGGGCTGTGTTTGTTTGCATACACAATGGCTAATATGTGAAGTGCTGGTATTAAAAGACTGCTTTCTTCTAGATCTGCAGGGATGGACTTAGCAGTGTGGAGATTTTTGAACTTTGTCTAAGGAGGATAATGTTGTGATAAAGCTTAGTTGTCATTCTGGGAGAAAACACAAGGATTTTAAAATAAGCATTGGGATGTCTTGAGGATTTTTAAAGTTTCTTGGAACATTATGTTTCAGATTCAGCCTTACTTGCCAGAAACTCTGAGTGCTGGCTAAAGCCTTCTAGTGCCCTGGTACCCGTAGAGTGTGCCCAATGGCACGCTGGTGAGGGGCTCTGGGGAAACATGATCTGGAACAGATGTTTTTTGTTGTGAAACTCAGCAAATCTTAGCACAGCTTTCACCTAGTTGACTCTATTTTGTAGTGCAAACAGCAAGCTCAGAGAAAAAGTCTGAACGTGGAAAAGCTACGTTCAGAGGAAAGCTTTATCCCATTTCTTTCACTGCTGTCTTAACAGTGAGCTAGCTATGGTCTGTGTCTTTGGAGCTGCATGCACCAGCAGTGCTTTGGTTCGCCGGTGCCCAAAGATAAACTACTAACCAGTATGTCTTGGAAACACCCATGTAGCTCTAATCTCAGTCTCTTCTTAGAAAGCAGCATTGAGGCTATTTTTTGATTGCACAAAAAGCAAAAATGGAGTTTACCTTAGCTCTGCAATCTACAGCCAGTACATGGATATATTGGAAGCTGTAGCTATGCCATTAGCAGCAGTGTAAATTGAAGTAAACTTTGGCGGTACGTTGTCCGTTTTAAAGCTCTTTCTGACAGTGGCTATAAGAATATGATTGTAAGGAAGGTGCGAATAACTATAGAATCATTTACTTCATATAAACTGTTTCTTCATGGATTGACTTCGGTCCTGAAATACAGAGATTAATGTTACAAGTTTTGAAAAAAAAGAAGACAAAACCCCAACATGGTTCCGATTCATGTAATTACAAACTGCTGATCTGGATCAAAAGTAGAGTGCAGAAATGGTAATTAATATCTCTACCCTGTTATAATAAAGTATGCTACATAGAGCTAAAATGTTAAGCTCCCTCTGTCTCTCCCCCAGGTACTTATCTGCAAATTTAGAGTTGGATATTCAGGATTTAGTGTTGCTCATATGATGTACCTCTAGAGGAATATGTAGACACAGGCACTGAATTGTATTTTTGGCTGTTCTGAACACAGAGGGGGGATAATGAGTTTAGATCCAGGATCTTGCTTGCATCTTGAATGAAACACCAAGATTCTCTGCATTTAATACTTGTACTTACCTATTCATGGGAATGTGGCCTCAGCTGAAGTTTAAAATAAACTCAACAAAGCCAAAACAAACCAAGGGAAAAGGTTCAGTAGGTGTATGCCTTCCCCTTTGAGAAACATAACTTTTATTTATTGATCTTTTGATTATTCCTTTTACAGTGAAATAAATGCCCGGCTTGACGCTGTGTCTGAAATTCTACTGTCAGAATCCAGTGTGTTTGAACAGATTCGAAATCTTCTTTCTAAGATGCCAGATATAGAGAGAGGCCTCTGCAGTGTTTTTCACAAAAAGGTACACCTGTAATGACCCTGATTTATTACTTTCTAAATGTTGTCATTCTATCTTAATGTACTTCCATAGTTTTTGTAGGTTTGTTTAAAAGTGTTTTCTTCTTGGCAAGACTGAAACTAACATAATAAAGGAATACAAGTTTATAAACATTGTATTTGTCTTAGGTAGAATTGTATTTGTTAGCAGTCATATACTGATAGAAAAAATATCTGAGTAGGATTCTAGAGTATGTATATTGTTTTGCTAATGATAACATGAAAAACATCTGTGGCACTCATGATTTAGTGTCTAGATTCAGTGAGATGGGACGGTGCAAAAGTTGCCATAAATTATTTTCCTTCAAAACAAAGCCTTGCATTCTGTATGCTTATCTAAAATCATACTTGCAAGTGAAACCACTTGGCTGTAGTTAGGTGTTTTCAAGTGAATGTTAATTTGTTTATAAATTCTGTAATTTAGATCTCACTTGCACATTTTAAGAATAACTTGTAATGAGACACTGGCAATTCTTAGTTGAAGCAGATTAATGTGCTAATAGCACCTGTGTAGTACTTCATGTTCTTTTATTTCACTGTTATATTTAGAGGTTTTGACAGTTTGTTTTAGATAAAGGAATAGGTGGGTAGAAGGAAGCACAACTGTAATTTCTTTGGATGGTACAGCACAAAGGTTTCCTTTCTCTGAAAATCTGAAACTCATTTTGGGTATAATTTTTAAAGCCCTAATGTGTTACTGTGTTAGGCACACAGAATATTTGCTCCTTTTCAATGAATGGTTACAGACATCCAGCAATGATAAAGTTTATGGCAAAAGGGCAACTTTCTCATCATCAAAAATCTGCCATATCCACATGATACATCTTTTTTTTTCCAAAACAACTGTCTAGGAATTCACTTTTTAATGTCTTAACTCATTTCAGGTTGAGTGACATGTCATCAAGTTTGTAGGGATACATCTGTATTTTTTTGTACTAGACTGTATCTTGTTACTTCAGGTGCCCCTGAAGAATGAGAGGGACAAAGAATGATGGGGAAAAGCTCCAGGCATACACTTCTCTTTTGATGAATTAGTTTCCCTTGGTAAAAATCTAGTTTGTCATCCATTGCAGAACACTGTGAAGAGTACCCAAAGCACTGAGTAATCCCTGAAGATCTCTAGGAGTTTGGGATGACAGTGTCCCTGGAAGACAGGGTCTGTTTTGAATAAAGAATCAAAAACAGGTTCTGGGAAACAGATTCTGCAGTCTAGACAGACAGAGAATATGAGCCTGGAGAAAGGTCCCTGCAAATACATACATATTCAAGAACAAGGAGTAACCGGTTTTAAGGATTTTTTTCCAGAATATCCAGTGAATGCTGCCATTTTAGTTCCTGCTCTAGGAGCCTTTCTAGTTCTGTTAATTCCAGATGTCCATCTCCCATATGTTCCCTGCAATTTCATACCCATTAAGGGGTCCAAAATTTGAGTGAAGTGCATTGCTGGCTTAACTGAAGGAATCTGCATGTTAATTTGGTGTGAACTGCAGAAAAAATAGATGCATGTGACAATTATTTAATCCTTCAGGCTCTCTGTATTTATGTTTCTTAGTATTTGAGGAGATATGTTTCATGAAGCAAGACCTCTGACGTATACAGATAACTGGATTGTCTCAGGTGTTAAAAAAAGCCTTCATTCAGGTCAGGTACTGCAGAACTTTTACTGTGCAATGCACTTTGCACCAGTAACCTCTAGAGGAGACAGAAAAAAAATTAAGACAAGAGAGTGCTCTGTGTTGAACTGTCTTTGCACGACAAAGCATCTTTATGGGAGCTCTTTTGTTAAATAACATCATTGTGTGTTTTCCTGGTCTGATTGTTCCTGTTTGGTTTGGAGTTTTTTGGGGTTTTGTTGTTGTTGTTGTTTTTTTTTCTTCAATAAGTCTGCTAAGGATTCTTAGCTGGCAGCATCATTGAAATTAGTAATTGTTAATCTGACCCTTCACAAGTTCTCACTACCCCAAACCAAAACCGCCACAAACTGTTGCTGATCTACTCCCGCTAAGCACAGTCTGGAATTAGAGCAGTGTTACTGTAGTGTGAGTCAGGTGATACCTCGGAGGTCGTATTACCAGCTCTAGGTTTGCCCCAGCCTGAAGAAGGGCTATGGAATGGTTAATAAGACAAGACAGTGTTACTGTTGCTATGGAGAGTGGAATTAATACAAGGGCTGGTTGTTCTCAGTTCCTACAGCACCCAACACCTGACATCTTGCCAGGCAGAAACATTATCAACGGCAGAATGGATTCATCCTTCTCTATGGCAAGAGAAGGATGTCTGAAGATGAACTATTTGAAGACTTCTTGGAAACATTCAGAAGTTGGTTTTGAAAGGAAACTGAGAGACAGGGAATTGTCCAGAATTTTGTCTAAACAGTGCCTGGAGCTGATGCAGAATTAGATCTTGCTGGAAAGGTACATTGGCTCAATGTGTTCTTTATAACATTCAGTCATGCCCTGTAGCCCCTGGAGAGAGCCACCAAATAACGGAACAAAATTTAGGCCACATGCATTTCCTTTTGTGATCTTCTTCTCAGGACAGTGGCAAATAGAATTGGCAGGACCCTACTTTTTTGTCTCTACTAAAGTGATGACTGCTTAGTTTTCCCTTAGAGTGTGCAGAGAACAGTCAAGACCTATACTTGAATAGATATAAAACCAGTATAAAGTAAACATGGCATTGGTACTTTTTTAAATGTATCCTGCAGGGCCATCTTGATGTTGCTTGCTGTTTTCATGCCTGGTTTCATGCAGCGTGTTTCAGAAGATAAATATTTAAACAGACTCAATCCATAAACATTTATCTAATTTGTACTCTTTGCTCAATAAACATGATTTTCTCATTAAAGCTCACTCACCAAAGTGGACAGGAATCATCATAACAAATGGTCATTAAATTTACAGAACAGATTAAAGTGAAGCTGTTTCACTGAATTCCTACACAAGAGTGAGGTCAATACTCAGACTTTACCAGAGCATGTACTAAAATGTCATTTCAATTTGTTCTACTTCTGACTTTGACCATAGGATCTCCCTTGCTTGGAGTTCCTTACAAGTGGCTGCAGTTGGGAAAACCTGTTCAATTCTAAATCAATCTCTAAAACTTTACTACTCGCTTACCAGGCTGCTCACCTGTGCAAAATAAAGCAGGCAGTTGCTACAAGGAGGGCATTTGCTGCTTGGCTACCTACAGCCTCCTTGTGGGATTTGCCTTTAAGTTTTCCAATGAGTACTTAACTACTTCACTGTCATGCTCAGAATCCTCAGAGAGGGATGCTGCTCATCTAGGTACTAAGTGTTTAAAATCTTATCAGCCAGAATGATGCTGAAAACACCCTTACCTGGAAGGTGTATTTGATCCTTCATTGAAGATGGTGTGACTTTCAGAAGACTCAGAGAAAAATGTTGTATTTCTTATATTTTTTTTCTTTTATAAGTCAATAACTTGTTATATATGCCCAGGAAATTAGTTACTTGTTTGTATACAGTGTTTAAAATAAATTCTCCCCATAGGGTAATATATTGTTGACTTCAGCTAACACTTCTTTTTTTAACATTTATTCTTCTATGATAGCAGTATGCACATCTTGCCTATACTATACTTTTAATCTTTTAAAGACTGTGCGTCACAGATAGTTTTAGATTTGCAATACTAAATGCTAATTTGAGCAAGTTGTTCTCTCTTAAGCTGATTAATATAAATAATGCCATAACAAGGGGACAGAGTAACTTTAAAATTAAATGTCTCATTTTTTCCTAAACAAAAAAAATAGTATGCTCACTATACTAAAAAAATAAAGGTAGCTATTACTATTTGAAAGGAGTGTTGAATGTATGCTGCATTTCAACCCCCATTTTTTTCACTTTGTATGCTTTTAACTTGGAGTGGTCAATGGCTGCTAGCTGCGGGTGTCTGTGACTCCATTTTAGATCTGCTGGAAACAATTTCACTAATTCAAATAAGGCTGAATTGCTTTCAGTGTTGTCAAAGGGAGGTTAGGTCTGGCATACTGCTGTGGATCTTTCATGCATTCTTCTCAGTGGCAGCTATACCATTTTCAGTGCAGTCTGACTGCTAGTTGAAGCTATTGTTTGGCATCACTGTCAACTCAGAGGTTATTTTTCTAGTGCTAGAGAAGCTGTAGCTATTATTGAGGGCATTTCAAAATTAACCTTCAAAAAGAGCATTGAATAAGCTTGTGAGAATCTTCCATGAATGCGAGACTATTAAGCCTGTTTTATGTAAACAATTTTACTGTATTTTAAAGGTTTTTAATTTGTAACAGTTGCGTGTCTTTTGTAAGGTTACTTAGTATTTAAATGGACTCAGTCCCACTTTAATGGAGCCCAGCTTTTCGGAGATATTTTTGTGCATCTGTTCCAAGCTATCTGTTTGCTTAGTAAATCATTTCTGCAGTGGAGCCATTAAATTTTAGATGCAAAGTCCTGCAGTGTTATGAAAATCAAGCCAGGAGAAACAGTAATACTCTGAATGAGCACAGAAGGGGTATGTTGACCCTGTTTCCTGGGAATCCTCTGTTTAACAAGGTTGTTTGCAGTAAAACATGCTTATTTCCGATTCTCCAAAGGTAGTGGGTATGGTAGCTCACCAAAGAGTCAAATAGGTTTTGACTTACTTGTTACAACGTGTAGGCTATCAGGTGCTGTAAGAAGCTTCAGCATGTTCATTAAGCATCCTTTGAGATATCTCATAAACATCAGGGTTCTTTGTGGTGTCTTTTGTACATTGCCAAGGTTGTTTGTTCCCCATCACCACCTTTGATTCTTTTATAGGTGACACTGCCTTGAAATCTAGCTTTCTCCACTTACTGAAGTCTTACCTTCACCAGTCTTACCACCCTTGTTGAAGAACACCTCAGTTGTCCTTATGTACTCTCAAAATCTCTTATTTTTCCAACCCTCAAATAGATAGTGCACTAATTAAGTCCCCATTTTGTTCCTTTTTTTAAAGAGCAATTAAAGTTTACTCATAATACAAAACTGAGAGGAATGACCAGAGGGCTGTGCCCATCCAGCATGAGCCGGGCAGGCTGGAAAGCTGGGCGTAGAGAAACTTGATGAGGTTCAGCAAGGGCAAATATAAGGTCCTGAAGCTGAGGAGGAACAACCCCATACAGCAATATAAGTTAAGAGGGGACATTCTGGAAGGCAACTCTGAGGAGGAGGATCTTGGAGTCCTGGTAGAGAGTAAGTAAATCGTGAGTCAGCAATGTGCCCTCATTGCCAAGCAGGCCAATGGCATCCTGGGCTGCCTTAAGAAGATCAAGGGAGGTCCTCCTGCCCCTCTGCATTACCCTAGTGAGGCACATCTGGGGTGTTGTGTCCAGTTCTGGGCTCCTCAGTTCAAGAGAAACAGGGAACTGTTTGGGAGAGTCCAGTGGAGGCCAGCAAAGATGACTGGGGGACTGGAGCATCTCTCTTATGAGGAAATGTTGAGAGAGCTGGGACTCTTTAGCCTGGAGAAGTGAAGGCTGAGAGGAGGCCTTATCAATTTCTGTAAATATCTACAGGGTGGGTGCAAGGAAGATGGAGCCAGACTCTCTTGAGTAGTACCCAACGACAGGACAACGGGCACAAGTTAGAATACACGAAATTTCATCTAAATATGAGGAAAAACTTTTTCCCTGTGAGGATGACAGAGCCCTGGCACAAGCTGCCCAGGGAGGTTGTGGAGTCTCCTTCTCTGAAGACATCCAAAACCTGCCTGGACGCGTTCCTGTGTAATGTGCTCTAGGCAATGCTGCCTCAGTGGCGGGTTTGGGCTGGATCTCTGGAGATCGCTTCCAACTCTGACCATTCTGTGATTCTGTAAAAACAAAACCACCCCCTGTTCAACCAATATATTTCTTACTGTCCATACTTGCTCATTCTTCTTTTTTGGACATTGCTTTCCTATGAATCACTTAATGCTGCCTGCTAGGAACCTACTTTGCAATTTCACATGGCAGGGCTTTAGCCTTTGCCTCCTTGCATACATGTTGTAGTCAAGCAAAGTTTTGCAGAATTTTATCCTTTATCTGCATAAGGGTTGATGATGCACTCAGTCATACTGTATTTTATTTTTGAGTCCAAGTCTGGAGTTATCATTTGTACAGTCTTTCAGATCACAGTTTTCATCAAGCTGAATAAGTTTTAACAGCAAAGAAGCTGTTAAAGAAGAAGGAGCTGAGTTAGTGTAATAAAAAAGAGTAAACCTAGGGATATTTGGATTACTTTAATGGAAGAGAAATCAGAGTATCTCGAAGAATTTTTACATTATGGTAATTATTGCTTTAAGGATTAGTTTTTGAAAATAAATGGCAAGCACATAATTTCTTGGAATGTATGGGCGCAAGATTAGACAAAAAGAAAACTCATGCAGAAACGTTGTCCAGTTGCAGGGAAACCACCTAATGGTTCTCTTCCATCTTTAACTTCCATGAATCTGCAACAAAGATGAACTTAAATTTTCTGGAAACATTCACCTTGAAGCCTCTCTGGTCTTCCTGAATGTCTTGAAATACCATGGTTAAATTGCCCATTCCTTTAGTCAACCTTGCCTGTTTGGTATGACAAGTTCAGTTCTTCAGTACACAACTATGCTTCAGTTTAGTTGGAGAGTGTCTAGTGTTTACTGGATTTTAATTTCTGTTGTATTTACGTACTCATATGTCTGAATGTGTTTTAAATGACCAGAAATGATTCTTCTTTTATTTTTAAATTAATTTTGTGTGATATAGCTGTTATCCTAAAGCAAATCAGTGAACACAGCAATTAAAGTTCTTTCTAGCTTTATTGGTTTTGGTCGCTTACAGCTTCTAGTGTCCATACTAGATTGCCAAGGCTGCAGGTTTAAATTTATCTTTACTCTGCATTTATGCAGCATGGAGGCCACTCTTCCATCACTGGTCATAGTTGTGACATGTTTTTATTGAGACGAGGGCTAAGGCTATATCTGGAGTATACCTAAATCTGGTTTTTGTGGTTTTCAGAAGGTTGTGTTTTGACAGTCTTCGTGTTTTGAAGGGCTAGCAGGCTTTACAGAGCAAATTTATTTTAAGGTTTACATATATGGAGAGGGAGAGAAAATGTTCCTTTCCAGCCCAGCATATTTGTTAATACCTATTTCTATGGATACAGAGGTTATTCTGGAGAAATAATTACAGTGTAGTAGATGAGACAATTGTCTTAAGTCTTGTGTAAGGTTGTGGGAAGGAAAGAGAAACAAAAGTTTACCTCTGGGGAGAAACTGAAAAGAGAAGGGATGACAAAATAAAAAACGTAGATGTGTTTTATGAAGTATGGTTCACTGAAGCCTACATGTTCTGTACTCTGTGTTGTACTGATTACCACAAAATATTGACCAGAAACGATAAGTTCTAGACTATCCTACCTGGATAGGAGACAGAAGAAAATACAGGAAGAGAAGGCTGTGGCATATAAATGATATTATAGTAGAGGCATTCAGTATATCCTACCGCTTCCTTACATCCTCAGTTGAGGAAAATAAAGGGTATTTTTCAGGGTTGTCAGTTGACTTGATGGGGAAGTTCAGAAGATTGAAGAAGGGATATTTCTACAGATGAGTAAAATATGAAAAAAAATCAGTATAATTATTTATAGACAGCTTTTTTCAAACCTTCTGAAATGGAAATGTCCTGGAGTGCCACTGAATTCAGCGGTGTTTGAAGACATTAAGTGTCTCATAGGAGCAGTTTCCATTTGGTATGCAAATATGGTGTAGCACAAGTGCAAACTTACTTCTGTTGAGACCATTTCAGAGACAATTGATATTATCAAATGTATAGGTGGGACATGAGTCTATTAGATAACTGAGAGTTGAATGGGTTGAATGAGTGGAGGGGACTAGGAGTTTGGCAGGAGGAGGATTGTTTTGTTAGGTTATCGGCTGCTTGCAAAATCCTGACCCTGACTGCTAATTCTTGAAAATGAAGAGCAACCTGTGCTGATGCTGAAGAGTGCGTAGAATCTAACAGCAAAGTGTTTGGCTACATAAGAAGTAATATTAATGATTAAAAAGGAAAGAAGATTTTCTCTTCTACAAGTCAGTGAGGGAACCGGTATGCTCCTGCTTGGTGGTGTCATGAGGCTCTGAAAGCGCTATGTGCTATTGGCTCCAGGCTGGGAGATTCCCTTGCAGTGATACCCTGGCCAACTGCCTGAGAGGGGTAGAAAAGTCTCTTTCATAAGACTGTAGTAAGGAGAGGATGAAAGACGAAGAGAAGGTTAGTGTGTTCTCCTTAGTCTCTTCATCACATAGACCTGGGAGTAACAGCCAGAGGCTGAAAGTTTTCCTTTTCCTTTCTCTCCCTCTCCCTCTCCCTCTCCCTC
>NW_009726830.1:0-40697 GCF_000703405.1 Apaloderma vittatum
AGAGCGAGAGTTGGGGGTGGGGGTGAGGGTGGGGGTGGGGGGGAATCCTAACGATAATTACAAAAGTCAAACGTTTGGTGAAGTCTGAAAACAGCCCTAAACTTAAGGGCAGGACGACTGCTGTTCGCAAATAACCCCCGCTCCCTCCAAAAAAATAATCCCCGAGCCCAACACCAACTATAAAATATAGGAGCTTCCCTCGCAGGGGCATTAGCTGATGTGAAGTCCAAAAGGAACTATTATGGTCAGCTACTGCTGCAAAACACACAGGCCGCTGTTGAGGTTGATGCGTGTAGGTGTGGGTGTGTATCAAATCTCTCTATCTATCTGCTGCCTATATATTACTATGTAAAACCCCAGCCTTTCAAATCAGAGATTAGAGCAGGATGCAAAATTAGAAGCTTCACTTTATCCCACCCATCCCTTTGAAAACTATCAAGCTTAAATAAAATTTAATAGCTAATAATAAAAGAAAAGTGATTGGAATTATTTGCAGGTTTGAATTATGCAGTAAATTATCCTGGAGAAAAAAGAAGAAACATCATGAAACAAATTAAAATAGGTCATGAAAAGTATTTTTAAATCATATAGTTCCTCTCTACTATTTTATGCTTTCTATTTTTTCCATTTTTTTTTAAGGATTGTGGTCTTAAATTGCTGTCACATTTGTAAAATTGTCTCCCTGCATTAAACTTCTGTTCACTAGATGGACATCGTTGCAGCTAGTCCAGATAATTTAACTGATTTGCACTCACATTTCTTTTAAAGTCACTCGAAGTTCCCAACTGACTATAAAACATGGCCGCTGGAGTTGTAGGACAACCCAATTATTCATCTCAGGGAAATTTCCTCATGTTAAACACCCCTTCTGTTTTGGAATGGAATACAGGAGAACAATTTTTTTTGTAGGAATTTCCTATAAGGAGAAATATAAAAAGAAAAATAATTGATTTCTGGTCAGCTGAAATATATTATTTGGCCTGATTTGTAAAATTTACTTTGCTCTCACTCTTTTTTTATGTTTTTTTCAATAGTTACTATGTATTTATTGTATATTGCACAAACAGAAATTAAAAGCTTTTAAAATAAAAACTGAAACTCTTCATATAGTTGTTTTGTTGTTTGCTTTTTTTAAAAAAAACAAAAACAACAGCAAGTTTCTCAATTCATTAAAGTTCTGACATCAAAACTATTTAGAAAGACACTTTCAGAATTCTGGAAAATATTTCACATTGCAAATTCTATACTTTTATTTTACTGAGGATTGTTTCGGGGGAACATTTCAGAGTGGGTTTAGTGGAGGCAAACTCGAATGACCAAACACAGAGTCAGAACTTTAACTTCAGGCATCTAGCTTTGAAAACAAAGCAAAAAACCCCACCCCACTTTGTAAGGATTTTTTTTCACTCCATTCTTAAATGCTTTAAAATAAAAGAAAAAGCTTGTCCAAATAACTCCCTTTTCACATCTTCAAATTTCTTCCATTTATATTTTCCATTGTCCTCTTTCCAGTGCAGCTTAACTCTGAGTGTGCTGAAGCTTGAAATGTAGCTTCCGATTTATAATAGCAACAGGGCATGCAGCAAATGTCAACAAATCCCCTGTCACCCAGGCAAGAAGGAAATGTGAGAGGTAAGGCAGAGTAGCCCTTCCTCGCTGCATAACACAAGAAAACCCTCAGTGAAAAATAAAGAACTGAGATCTTGCTCATGAAAAACCATGAGAGTCCATTAATATCAAACGAAAATTGTGACAGGAGGCTGACACGCATTGAAAATAGCCAGTTATACATACAATGCAGGTATAGACCTATGTGTTTGATATGTATAATTTTAAAACGAAACTCCTCTGCCACCTACCTCCCTCTTTGCTAAATTAAAGGAATTCCAACAGACCAGATCGACCATATTCTGAAAAAAACCCCACTCCATAAACCCCACATCACTGACCTCAAATGACCTCAATAAATAAGTAACTGCTGAAGGATCAGCTCCCTTGTTGTGAAACAATAGACTCAAACTTCAGTGGAGCGCATGCAAGAAAATGTCACAGGAGGGTAGCACAGGATTTCAGAGCAGAAAGAAAGTTTGGGGAATAGCAGCTACACACTGCCAAGTTACTGAGGAAACCTTTTAGCAAAGGAAATTCTGCATTTGTCTTAACTTTTAGAGCAGCAGGTACCTCACTTCTCACCATTCTGTTAATAGAGATAGAGAGATGTGAGAGAAATATATTCTAATCTTTGCCACTCTTTTCCTCCTGTCTCTAAACTCATTAGCCATCAGTGAATCATGCAAAATATACCAGGCCACCGGTTCTTTGTGAATTTTCTCTCACTGTTTTTGACTCTTTCTAGGGTGATCAGTCACTTGCCTCACATTACAGGCTTATTTCGGGCTTCAGCTTGGAGGAGAGTACCTGTAAGACAAGAGCAAAAGCTGACTTTGATTGTGTCAAAAGGTCTATGAAATTAGGAGCTGATAGAGTGGCTCATAAAAGAAATTTAAGAATATTTTAAATCTTTTCATTTGGACTACTTCCTGATTGAAAAAATCCTTACTGGGAAAATGTGGATATT
The DNA here is from genome assembly GCF_000703405.1 of Apaloderma vittatum. Lineage (NCBI taxonomy): Eukaryota > Metazoa > Chordata > Aves > Trogoniformes > Trogonidae > Apaloderma > Apaloderma vittatum. The sequence goes on from NW_009726830.1 coordinate 2,579, forward strand.
ATGAGCAGGTTCATTCTTAAAATGGATTTTCTTCTTTTATCACTGGGGACAGAAAGTGATTTAGACAAATGGAGTGTGGTAGGGAGACTTTTTGTGTCATTTGAGGCCTTGTCCATCTGTAAGATGAGGCCAGTGACTATGAAAAGCAGGGTTTCCCTGTCCATCATATATGCAGATTTGAACTCAATACCACAATTGCAAGAGAGGGAGTTAGTTCATCTTCAGAGGCTACCACTGCTGAGCTGGATATTACCTCCTTAATCTGAGCTATGATAACAATCGTGTTAGTTAAAACCACCTTCTTGGTTGCTTTGCTTTTTTCTGAGAGGAAAGAAGTAAAGGGACGATAGAGGGAAACATACTCCATCTGTGGTCGGAACTGGACTGGCTTGGAGAAGGGGAGGCTGGTACGGAATCAAGTTTTGAATATTTTTGAATGTTAAGTGTTCATGGCATAGTTTAACGTATCTGACTTATATTTAGACGTGGCCAGTGCAAAAATGAGTTAGGAGGAGACAGAAAGATGTATGCAGAGGACTAGTCTTAGCATTTAGCAGTTGGTATTGTTACTAGAACATGGGGCACTAGAGCCGTAGTGTCATGCAGGCATCAGCACTGGAGCCGCTCTCCTTCCAGTGCTTAGTTTTAAAAGCCAGATGATTATGCAGGAATGATATTTTCAGCGTCTTTTTACATGGAAGGATGGATTGTGTCTGGGTAGGAGAGGCTCCATTTTCTGATTCACTTGTGTGTTTACTTTGCCTATTTTTTTTGAGCAGGAGGACGTAAAATAGTTGCTGACTTTGTATTCAGCTGTACCACAACACTTGGTAGAGGAAAAGGAAAGCAAATGTGCAGAGTTGCCAGGAGACAGATTTATTCTGAACTTCAGCATCTTGGCACTTCCACCGCGACACTCCTTCCTCATTCCTTCATTCCCTCATGCTCCAGGCATAGGCAGATAGACCAGAAATAGCAGGAAATGACCCGCTCTTGTTTTGCGCTAAAGCACTCAGTTTCGTTTAATTTTGAGCCTTTCACAGCTCCACAAAGTAGCAGGAAATGACCCGCTCTTGTTCTGCGCTAAAGCACTCAGTTTTGTTTAATTTTGAGCCTTTCACAGCTCCACAAATCAACGTGAATGTTTTCAAAGGATGGCTGTTAAATGGGTGCAACATGGAAAATTCAGTGGTAAATTTGCTTAGAAGAATATGATCTTTCTTTTCCTGCTTCCCTGCTTCCAAATGCCTATTTCTTCATTGTGTTCAAATGTAACATTTGAGGAGAGAGGAAATAAATTAATTCACTAATCTGTTTCTCTTGTAATATCTATTTGCAATATCTATTTGCAAACACTCTTAATGTGGAGTAGGAATGGGACAGAACTGATGTTCCCCATCCAAACCTCTGCCACATTCAGAGGACTTATCTGAAAACATACGTCACTACAAGAAAAGTGTTCTTAGAAAATAGCTTATATGTTTTGTCTGGATGAATGTTGACTTCCAACATAAACCTGGTAATGTACAGTCTGAATTGACTTAGTTTCTCTGTAACTTTTCTCCATCCATCTGCAGGATTTTTAATCTGAGCATAAAAGAAAGATCTGGGAGACACTATTGAAAACAATAAATGATGTTAGAGTGTGGAAAGAAATTAAAGCCTTATAATGAATGGAAAAGCAGACCCAAACCCCTTATATGGCTTACATGGTTAATAAGGCACACAGAAATGGAGCCTGCTAGTGTGTAGGAGATTACAGCACTCTCACTCACAGCCTTGAGAGCAGGTAGGATTTATGGAAACCAAAGAATACTGGAGAAAATTGTTTTAGTTACAATTTCTGAAGAACTAGAGAATTCAGGACTCCTTTACTGTAAAAGAAATGGATTCATGCAAGGTACTCTTTTTGCAGCATAGCATAGCATAGTGTAGCATATCATAGAATCATAGAATCATAGAACAATTCAGTTGGAAAAGACCCTTGGGATCATCGATTCCAACCATTAACCCTACATTACACATTCACCCCCAAACCATATCACTCAACACCACATCTAAATGACACTTGAACACATACATCCAGGGATGGTGACTCAACCATCTCCCTAGGCAGTCTCTTCCAGTTTCTGACCACTCTTTCTGTGAAGAATTTCTTCCTAATGTCCAGCCTAAACTTGCCCTGTAACATAGCATAGCATAGTGTAACATGGCATGGCTTGGCATAGCATAGCATGGCATGGCATAGAATAGAAATTTCTATTGGAAGGGACCTACGGTGATCGTCTAATCCAATTGCTTGATGAGGTCACTACTGACCAAAAGTTAAAACATGTTATTAAGGGCATTATCCAAATGCTTCTTAAATACGGACAGGCCTGGGGCAGTGGCCGCCTCTTTAAGAAGCCTGTTCCAGGGTTTGACCACCCTCTTAGCAAAGAAACGCTTCCAGTCTAATCCTCCCCTGGCACAGCTTTGAACTGTTGCCACGTGCCCTGTCACTGGATATGAGGGAGAAGAGATCAGTGCCTCCCTCTCCACCTCCACAGGAAGCTGTGGAGTGGAGCAATGGGGTCACCTCCCAGCCTCCTTTGCAACCGAGTCTAATAAAGGTCATATAAGACTATCTAGACAGGGAAGATCACAACTAATGTCAGTTTATAATTGCTTATAATTCTTTAACATGGTTCCTTCTGCTTACTCCCTATCTAAGAGGGATCACATTCCTCAAGTTATTCCCATCATCATGACTACTTAAAAACATAAATATTTTTTAAATCTCACCTCTCTGAAAATTTTGTTAGAGGCTTACTTTCAAGATATTCACTATTGCTCCTATATGTTGTCTTGGTTTTTCCTATTCATTCTTTGTCCTCTTTTACATAGTACAGTTGTTTGTAAATCTTAAAGGTAAAACTGTCTCATCTTTTCTTGGAATAACTCCTTGCTGAAAGTCCCACATAGTAGGGGTATGCTGATGAAAATGGAAAATCCACAGAAAGAATAGTCTTTAGAGATAAAACCTTACTTCTTCATGTACAGTACCATTTGTGAGGAACAAACAGAAGGCAAGTGCCCTATGATTTCTTGTTTTCTTCTCTTCATGAACAACTACAACTGTGTTTGACAAATTTAAGAGAAATTCGCTGTAGAGAAGACTGTCCAACAGAGTAACATACTTCTGGATTTGATAGGGTACTTTGATAGTGATGAAAAGAGCAGGAACTTGAGGAGAAGGATGGAAGGAAAGGAGGCAAGAATTAAGATAAATGGAAGTAGAACAGTGTGGTTGATGTAAAGTTAATCAGAGAAGAAAATGAGACTGAAGAGGATCAAAACAAGGTGAGAGTTACTTTCAGAGGAATTTTGTAGCACTGAGGGAGGAGACAGGAGGATGTGGTGAACCTCTGCGAAACTATTCAAAACAAGAAAGGCCATATTTCAGCTGCCAAGAATTTGTTCTCAGTTGCTCTGAGCTGTACACTATACTGTCCCATTCCCCAGGGACACATCGAAGATTCCTGGATTATCAGCAGCTACCTGATCTGCAGTGCTGGTGAGATGAGAAATTGATTAACAATTTTATAAGCTGGATGAAAGAAAATGTTTTCCAAGTAGTGCCTGCATGATTTTCAGTGGGATTAGTGCATCTCATGGGCCTGCTTTCTTTTTAAACCATGCTGTACTCCATTAAATGTGAAAAAAATAGAATCAATCCACATCAAAGTAGCTTTCCTTTCTGGCTCTGAGTACCAACCAGAAGAATCTAGAGTAACTTTGACTGCATGATAGTCTGGATGCTGTAGTCCAAATTATTTTGTTATTTGGTTTGTTTGTATTGAAAGAAGGCACATTTTAGAAACATTTTGGCACACTATGCATCCAACATATTTGTCTGTGAGTACTGTACCTTGACTGCACGATAAATGATGATGGAATAATAGCCTATCCTGGTAGTACATTCACAGGCACAGGACAAGTGTCTGATCAGTTGTACTTACAGAGTTCAGGTAAGCTGTTTGTTCAAACCTCATCTTTACTTCAGCACTACTTTCAATATTGACACCCCTGGAAGATATAAAAAAATTCATTTTCTCACAAACTTCAGTGACCACTTCATCAATAGTAGATTTTCCCACTTCTGCTTGATAGGCCACTGACTTCTAGCTGCCCAGATAGAAACACTCCTGAGTAACAGAAAGCAGCAAACAGCATATGGAATTTATCAGATGGATAAGTTGCAGCTCCGTGGCTGGGATAGAGTCCTCTAATGTCTTAATGGATGTGCTTTTGTTTCATAACATAATCCTGTACTTACTGCTATATTTCCAGAGAAATTGTCTCCTTCTAAAGCAAACTTGCATTCTTGGCTCAAGAAAGCAATATGCAATGGCATCATTTGTCAGGTTATACTGAGTCTGCAGCTCACAGAATCACAGAATCACAGAATCACAGAATCACAGAATGCTAGGAGTTGGAAGGGACCTCAAAAGATCATCTAGTCCAGCCCTGCTGCCACAGCAGGATTGCTTTGTTCTTGTCCAGTGCTCATGCTGTAGTGCTGGTACTGCTGGAAAAACGTTGATTTTTTATCTTCTGTGACCTCAGAACTGCTTTTGATTTCTCCCCTGGTATCTGAGGGAGCTGTGAAGCAGCATCAGAGAGAAAGAAGCATGTTCTTAAAAATAACTATATTTCTATGCTTCAGCAATAGCCAGAGTAGCTTGATACCTTAGGCAAATAGTCACTCACCACTGCTGTGCGTGATAAGTACCAGGCAAAGAATTCCATGATCCAAGTGTATTTCCCTTCACATCACATGAGTGAACAGTGAAGTTGCCCCAGACCAGACTACCAGTTGGATGATAAAGCCATGTACTGTCTTTTGTGATGTTATGAATCCCTGCCTGGTTGTGGCAGATACGATCAGTTATCTGTTTTGCTTGACATTGATACAGAATAGTACTAACAGATATGTAGGGCGTGACATCAAGCTGCTAATATCAGTGAGGTTGCAGGGTAGGCCCTGAAGATCAATTCTTTGAGTTTTACACAATGGATAAAGAGGAGACAGAGATGCAGAGCTGAGTATCCACAGTGAAAGAATTTCATCAGTCTGCAAGCTTGGTAATGGAATTTGTTCCCATGCACTGATATCACCGATGGGTAACGCCAGAGGAATAACGGGCAATACGTGCTATGTAGTACAGCAAACAGAAGAGTGAGTAGAATCATACCAATAGCTTACCTCCAGGCACAGCAAACTGTCTGAAGAGACAAGATGTTTATGCAGACAACATACAGGGAAGAGCAGAGCCCCGGTTGCTCTCCATTGGCTTAGTTTGCTACAGCTGCATGCTTTCACTGTCATTGCTGTGAAGAAAACAGCCCATGTAAATATCTGCACTGGGGCTACCTTGCACTTAAGGTGTTTGCCTCACCATGTGCCTCTTAGAGCCATGAATGTCTGCAGTGCGGATCATGGAAAGAAGAGGAATAAAATGGATGGGAGCGGATTAAGTTTTCAAAGAAGACAAGATCAGCCTTATCTCAGTAGCTATTCGTTTCACATCTTTGCTACTTTTGTCACAGCAATACTATCAGAACAGACAAATGTTAATTTCCCTAATATTCTTTCTCAGACTTAGAAATGAACATAATGAGGGACAAAGACTTAAATAAGTTAGAGTAATTTCCTGAATGTCAGAGACCAGAGCAGGAAGGAGTAGATAAATGCTGGTTCACAATGATTCTCAAATACCACTGCTGGCTTTAAACCTACCAACTGGCAAACACTAAATCTGATTCCACCTGGGTCAGTTCAATCTAGAGCCTTATGGCTGTGTTTGTACGTGATATACCCTACCCAAAAAGACAGGCAGAGTTTCTAGTCTGGCTACAGTTGAGTCTGAGTGTGACTTTTGGGCGTGACCCATATAGTGGTATTCTGCAGTGACTGATTCTACCAGCCTGACAAAGATGCTTTGAGCATCTTTGCACTCTGCTGTTTTTCCTAGCATATAAATACCCTCAAGCCTTCACGTGAACTAAGGTTAGCATTTTGAACTAGGAAATATTAACAGAAATATAAGACAGTAGTATATTAGATTTGACCTGGAAGAAACAGTGCTGCGATTCCAAAAGAAATCCTTATATTTTGTGGCCAGAATGCAAAGTGGAGCATGAAACCCTAATTTCCTTTGGTTACATGGACACTTTTGTTTCAGCAAAAGCAGTTTCATGGGTGGTTGCGCTGTGTTTGGTGGTAATGATGGTAGGTACAAAGCCCTATGTTATTGGCTCTCTTCTGAAAACTCAAACACATTCATCGGCATACCCTGATACCATTCGTCCGGTAAGCCTTCTGGCTAGTGCGTCATCTGTCTAAATTAGGTAGAGTCATTTAACTAAAACAAATGACTCCATGGTAGCCAAGACATTGGATCCAATGCAATAATTTTCCAAATACTTGAACTTCAAAAATGTGGTAGGGGAAAAATACATGAAAAAATGTTGTGTTTTGGGAAAAAAAAAATCTTTAATGAATAGTTTATCTATTTAGTTAATACTCTGACTATGTGACAAGGTATTTTTAAAATATTACTGTATTTAAACCAGCTGAAAGCCAACTATATCACCAAAAGGAGCCACAATATTTATGTATTTATGCAAATATACATGTAGAGTATATTTAAGGCAAGAAAACAATCCAACAAACCTTCCATTGTTAATTTCAGTCCTTGAATTTTTAAAAAAATATTAAACTTACAGAAGAATGCTTTTCCTGCTTTGGAGAAGGAATGTGAGAATGCATCTTCAGAAATATATTTTATTCTGGTAAGAATTCAGATGTCATAGCACTGAGGCTGCCCCATAGTCTCATGCATGTGTCAGAAACACAGAACTATAGAATTATGTTCCTTAACTTAGGCTGCACACCAAATCTGTCCTGCTACAGTCCAAATGAGGTTATTGACTCAGAGAAGGAGCCATTGATAAAGCAATTATTACCAGCAGCCAGATGTATGATAGCTCATTTTTGGTAATGGACAGATGCCCCAGCATTAATGGCATGGAGATATCAAACATAAGAAATCCTTTGAATGGAAAAAAAATGACAGGCAGCCTCATATCAGAATCTAGTAGATTTAATGGGCAGCATTTCCTTGGAACTGGAACAGAATAAGCATGTGGACAAGAGGGCAAATAAGCACAAAAGAAGCTTTTAAAGGTGACAAATATACTATGTATGAATCAGGTTGTTCGAGAAATTAATGTATTCTAATAATGATTTTTTTATTTTTTTAAGCTACCAGGACGTAATGTACCCTAAAGTTAGATGCATAATTTCAGGTACATTCAGTTTATTTCCATTCATTGCACATCCTTATTAGAAAACTCTGCCATCTGAATATTACTCTCCTATGCCAAATGCGCAATTCTATAAATCAGCCAGGGAGAGAGAGTGCCAGCCCTTCCTGGTGATAAATACAGTGGCAGGAATATACTTTGTTTTGTAGTATGTAAGGCTGATTAATCCAAAGCTGTTTGCAAACTTCATTTCATACAGGATACCCCCATCCTTGCAATCAGATTAACAAATCAAAGGTGCATTCAGACTTGGAGACAGGTTGCCACTTAAGTATTTCAGATACTCAGGCATTCGGTTAAACTAAGCTTGGATTAATAAGGTCTGACTGTTTAAAGGGAGTTATGTTTAGGGTTCTCGGTCTCTGCTGATTTTGAATGCTGCACTCATGGGGTAGTGCCGTCCATTTTTAAGAGCTCAGTGAGCTTACAGAGCTTTACAGACTCCCTGCAAGCTTCATGAGCTTAATTGAAGATAAGTATATACAAACTCACCTTCCTAGAAAGACCTCTATTTATGTGAAGGGGGAAAAAACGCAAACAAATCTCTTTATGCAGTGACTAAGCTGCATCTTTCCTGTCATCATTTATACTTATTTTTATATAGTGGAATTTATTAGACTAAACCCCTTATCATGTGGAATAGATGAAAGCAGAATCATTCAACACTGTCACTTTTTGTTGTCACTTGAGACTCTCTAGGAGGTGACAGAGACTGATCAAATTATTGTTAGGAGCAAATCATACCAACAGATTTAGCACTGGTGGAAGGTTGTCTGCGAGGTTCAGGGCCCAAGTCCCTCTCTGCCTTTCTTTCTGAAATTTGTGAAAATGTAAAGATAGAATTTCTCTAGCTAATAAGCTCATCCATCTTGCCCTATCATTTAGAAATGCCTGTCTCTGTCAGAGAGACCAATCTTGTAATGAAGAAGTCAAGAAATGAGCAACATCGCACACACAGAACCTGAGTGCACTCAGCATTCAGAAGAGGAGGCCATTGGAGGCCATATGCTTTGATTCACGATGGTGTTATGTGTAAGGGCTCTTGAGCAATAATTTAATGCTGCTGCTGCACTGAGGGGTTACTTGTGGGCTTTACAGCAGCTGACGTTGGTTAGAGGTGAGAATCAGAAATGTGGCCATGGGGCAGGAACTCTGAAGAAGGTTGCTGTGGTATTTTTACTGATGTTGATTTGTGTTTGAGCTGCAAACACAGTCAGTCATTCAGCAAGAAACCCTTCACTCATACACAGCTCTATTGTCATATATCATGGTTAGTGTAGATACAATCACTTCCAAGGCAGAGACATTTGGCACTATCACTTGTTCAATTATTTCAGCTCTTGATAAAAACCTGATGACCATTATACAGTAACAAAAATGCATTTATGGAATTTTATTTTATGTTATTTTTTAATTTATTTTTTACACCTTTAAAATAAGATTGCCTTCCTTCAGAAATGTCCAAGTGTCCTAATGAAGAAGAGAGTTCAGACAGGAAACATGTGAGAGAACCTCAACTGCTGCAGGATGATGGAGCTCCATTTGGAGAGGCCAAATATCTTCACATGAAAAGTGTAGCAGGAGATTCTTCCCATATGTCCTCTCTCTAAACTATCTGCCTCTAGATAGAGATATTCAAAATGCCATGAGTGGATCAGAAATGCAGCTGTTCTGTGGCTGTACAGCTAACTGTAATTCAGCACAGTCTAGTGTTAATTAGAAGTACTTGCTCCCTACATAGTTGATAATTTACATATTGGCAGTTCAGAAGAATGTTATATAAAATTAAGAGTTTCCTTAAAAGTATGTTTAAGAATTTTTTCATTTGCAACCAGTAGTAATGCAAGAGAAGAAATAAAATAATGGCTGGGAAGAACAAAAAAGGTCTCAGGAATGTTAAGAAATAATTTATGCTAGAATAAAGACAAGCAGTTTCAATCTACTGCAATCTGGAGGCTGTCTTTTCATTGGCCATCCTGCCTTAGATTATATAAAGAAAATATCATATAGTATCATATAAGAATGATTATTTATTTTATATTTTCTCTTATAAAGTGAAAGTAACAGTTACGATAGGATCAACTGAAACCCCAGCTACTATTATTCCCTCCACTCAAATATTTTTTATAATAAATGCTTATTTTATGACTGAAAATACATTGAGATTGTGGAGTTAAAGAAGTTTTAGGGATATCTAAGAAGGAGAAGTTGTGGGTGCTAGGAAGGCTAGGTAGCCTGTTACTAGTAGTTAATACTAGTCCCCTTCCAAAAAGATTTTGTCTTTTTTGCTTATGAAAAGATTGAGGAGAACAGCCATAAGGAGAAGTCCTTCTATGCTTTCGTTTCTAAGTTGCTTCTAAATTCTTGCCACTTTTTTTTAGGGGAGAATGAGCAACAATGGGAACAAAGGACATGGGGCCGGTTAGCTCAGTGGTTTGAGTGCGGTGCTGGCAACAAGGACCAACACCGAGGTCGCGGGTTCGATTCCCACTCGGTCCCCATGTGTTGCCAGGTCTAATCGAGAGGAGGCGTCCCTGCCCATGACAGGTAGGTTGGACTAGATGATCTCTAAGGTCCCTTCCAGCCTAGGCCATTCTGTGATTCTGTGTGACTCGCCTTTATGTAGTACATCTTGCAGTGTCATGCTTTCAACCTTATCGGAACTATTTGCTGTCATCTGAAGTTTAGATTTCTGTCCCAAGGAGCAGACCTTTTCCTATGTGATCACCACTGAAACCCACAGAGCTAAGGACAGAACCAGTGGTTTACTTTATTTCCTGTGAAGGCCACTTCAGGTCCTTGGCTGCTTCATGATGCTTTCTGTAGCATCAGCAGTAGCACTGCTTCTACTCCTCACCATTCCCCTGTAAAAACCCCTCACACCAGGCTTATCTGCCCTTTCTTAGTGTAATTTCAGTGGAGAATTTTTGCAAGTCAACAGATTTGTTCTATGACAAGGAGACTTCCAAAGTCTAGGTCACCTCACAAGATTTGTCTAAATTAGAAAACTCTGTTCTACTTCGGTTCATGGTTGCGTGACCTCTCCATGTCCTTTGCTGCTCTTGCACAATGCATTCTCTGTCTTTCCCTCTCACTTACATTTATATAAACAATCTCAGCAAAGTAATCTGCAAATATAAATGCTGACAATTTAGTCTGTTTAAAATTCTATGGTTAATAAGGTTCAAACTAGTATGCTACTCTAGGTGCTTGTTAGCAATGCACAGGCATAATATAGGTCTCCCTGCCTCTCTTGGACTTTAAGTTAACACTTAAACAGCGGTTAAAACAAAACAGATACAAACCAGAGCCAGTTGCAGTTGTTCTGATTAACATTAACAGCTGTTATACAAACAGTAGAAAAAGACTACAACATCAGTTCTGTTGGCAGGAGAAGGTACAGCCATGGCCAATCCAATCCAATCAAACCATGTCTCCTGTATGCAGATAAACAGCACAAGTGCAGATTAGAACATATCACTGCATTGCCTTCCCCAAGACACTGAAAGACTGATCCCAAGGGATGCAGAGGGCACTATGAGGAAGAAAGGAGATGTGGTGGGAAAAAAGAGCACAGAGCAAGAGCGGATGCTGTGAAACTAGATATCTTTGGGATCTAACATGGCTCACACATCATTTATGTAGTAATATACCTCAAATGTCTGTCCCAGAAAAGAAATTGAAATTTCAAAATTACTTTTCAGCCTGAATAAAAACAAAGAATTGACATTTATGAGTTTTTCAAGTAATGAATTCTTCAACATCCCTATACACACTTCTGCTCCAGAAAATATGAAAATAAGTTTACAGGAACATTTTATTATTAGCCTAAATATTTTGCTAAGTAATGTGTCAAGTATTGAAATGAAAGTACATGATCTTAATGAAATTAAACATTTCCATAACTTTGCATAGAATATTTCAATGAAATCAATACATTTTACTAGAATGAGTTGACTTGATTAAGTCATCATTTTCCAGTGGAAATTTTTTTTTTGAAAAAAATCCAAAACAATTGCTGTAATATATTTGCTTATTTTTCAATTGCCCAAATTCACGGTCTTTGACTTTCATTGAGTTTTCAGTTTGACCCAAATGTTTAAAAAAGCTGCAAGACACAAAAAGACAAATTTCTAATGAACTGTAATCCTGCTAGACAATTGTCTGAATCATAAATCGTATATATGTTTCTTGTTATCAAAACACAATATCTCTTGATTAACTATAGTATCATTTGTAGAGTGATGAAGTGATAGTACTTATTTCTAAAAAAAATGTTCTAATTAAGTATTGCATTTGTAGGGCTCTCTCACACACTTTATTTACTCATGTTTTTTTAGTTTTAGCATTCTGACATACAGGATATTATACATATATACTAAAAGCAAACATTACATTAAAAAACTCAGAGGTAATTTAAGAATTCTCTTTTCCTCTGGCTTGTCTTTAAAAGGATCCAGCAAAGGAGCTCAACCCAAATATGCTGGACTGAAATGTGCATTGCATTTTTCTCAGAGAAAACTCATGAAATAGATTAGCAAACAAAAAAAGGCTGAAGCATATTTTGTAAAATCAAAGTTAAAAAATATAGGACTGATCAAGTGCAGGCACATTAGGTATATTCTTCAGCTTAGGAAGAATGACTTTAAGTTCATGTGTTAGGTGAAAGTTCTCAAAGCTCAGACTGTTATTTTCTCACAGGGCACTGCTTACTGACAGATTCAACATGCAGACTGCATTTCTGCTGGATTTGATAAAAATACAATTAAAATGTTGTACAGGGGGGTACGCCAAATTGGCCTGCATCCTAGAACCCACTCCAAGCAAAACCTTGAGGAATATATTGTACAAGAAAAGGTTTGTCCCGTGGGATTACCTCCCACTTCCTCTAACCTGATATTTTGCTCATCCTATTATGAGATTCCTCAGAGGGGTGAAACACTAGATTGCCTCATTAAGACTCATAATTTACAAGATGTTGACAAACGCTGGCATTTATCCTGTTGTCATAATAAATGTGAGAAAATGACCACTTGGCAATAAGTGATTCTGTGCAATTGCAGATTATAAAATACAGGAATATAAGGGTCTGTGGATAATGCATCAGTATCACTATTTAGCATCTCTGAACAGATTCTGCATGCTTTGTAACAAATCCAGGCTAAAATAAATAATAGCGAACACCTTTTTATAGAGTTTTCCACATGTGCAACACAAACATTAAGAGAAATGAGAGAATAGTTTTAAACTCTACATAATAATGAAACACTTATTATTAATCTCCCTGGATATCTCAGCATGAGTACCCAGCATCCATATTGTCCTTGTTGACAGCCTGAAAACTCTCTGAATGCAGTTTGCCTACAGCTCTCATCTGGCCTCTGGCTAATGACAGTGTGGCCTCTCTTAACAAGGGTCATCTTGCCCATTCGGTGTTGATGGCATGTGTGAGCTCACCACTAGAGGAGATCCCGCAACATAGATTGCTGAGACGTGGTGGTGTGAGAGAAGTCTTCTCGTGAGTCCGTGTGCAGTTTGAGAAATGAAGGTTTTCCTCCTCTGGGCACACTGGCAGTAAGTTCACAAGGCAGTCCTGTAGGCAGATAACGTGGATGAGAAGCTAGTGTGGCCTTAAGTCTGGCTTCAGGTTAACACACGTGTAGTTGCAACTGTTTTTAAGGAATGTTCTGAGGGATGTAAGTATGCCTTGGAGAAGCAACCATCAGCCTTAAAAGGAGATCAAGGTAAACACAAAGACAAAAACACCTGAAAAGGAATACATTCCTTATTCATAAAACTGCATTTTCAAGCTCTCCCTTCAGCCAGAGGGCCGTGAACCCTGCAAAGACTTCAGTCTTCCTAGATGCCTCACATTCTGATTCTGTGTATGCATCTCAATTTTGACCATATGAAGAAAGTTGATGTCTCTATCAACCATAATTTTTATTTTCCGGCAGCTCATTCTAAACAATCGATTATCCTAATTATAATGTCTTTATTGATAGAAACCAAGTGTCTTCCCTGTGAGATAAATCCAGCGAGATAAAAACCAGTCAGGACCAAAAGTGACAGTAACTCAGTTGCCAAGGATATTGAGTTGCAGATAGTTGGTAGCTCTGTCCTACTTTACTAAGACACTGCCTTAAACACTGCTTTTGTGGTGATTATAGGGGTCTAAAAGAATCAGCAAAATTTCTACATCACCAGATTTCATAACCCATAATTTGAAAGTATCTAAATTCTAACTGGGGAATTCAAAGAGGGGGATGTAATTCATTGGTTCCTGTTTCTTTCACTATTCATTATTGCTCACCTCGTGCTTCCAATGATTTGATGTGTATGTGTGTGTTATTTGAAGCATACAGCAAGTTTAGGCGCTGCCTGTTGGAACTGGTGCCCTGTGGTTCACATCTTCATTCTCCTGATGCACAAATAATATCCTCTCCTCTCCTCTCCTCTCCTCTCCTCTCCTCTCCTCACTGATCCCTCTCAGTCTGCAAAGACTCTAATATAGAGTACTACAGCTTGCTACCAAATAAACGCAGAGTAGAAACAAACAGGAAAAAATACATCTCTGGAGGGATCCTTACATTCTTTGGAATACACTACACTTTTGAACTCAATACTTTTCATCACCTAATAAGTATTTATAGCAATGCCAAATTTCTGTTGAATGGAAGAGACTTTGGTTGTTGAAATACCTTATCTGTGGCTACAATTTCTCCTTGTGTCACAGATTCTTTCAGCTCTACTTCTGGAACACTCAGATGATCACTGTGAGCATTCATTACTACTCCTTTAGACCTTGAATCATCATATATATGGTATGATGTCTTCCTAATCACAATGCTATAGGATGTGAGTTTATTATGCTATCTCCTTGCCTTTGTGCTCCTCTATTTTGTTTATAGTATTTTTAATTTAGTCCTGGACTCCCAATCTACATTCATTAGACGTAGAGCAGATAAACACTTGTAAAGACACAATTAAGTCACAGCCAGGTACTGGTGTTTTCCTCCCTGCTGACTTTAGCTCTGCTGAATGCAATTCATTAACATTTCCACAGTTTTTGGTTACTCTATATTGGAATTTAAGACTGTATTTGCTTAGATGCTAGCTTATTGCCTGTTTGAACCCCCACTGATCATTTATTTTTATCAAATACACAGTGCTTACTCCATGCACCTGCCTACCAGCCAATGGAGTCTAAATGCCCCAACCTCAGCTTTTCCTAATGGACTCCAATATTTAATTGTGCTCTAAAAGACAGTTTTTCCTTGCCCTGAGCAAAACCCAATGCACTCACAAAGTAAAATACAGAAATATGTTCAGTATTTGTGAATTCTCCACTGTAGAACACAAGTGGAAAATGATCATCACTATTATTCCATGAGCATAATTACTGCAATCTAGCAATGCCAAGACAAGTTGGAAATCTGCTTCTTTTAGAGCATTGTGTCAAATTATGTAATGATCGAGAACAGACTGTTGCCATTGGGTGTCTTTGAGTCCACCTTGTTAAAGTTACCCTCTCAATCATTAGCATTAGGGATTGAATTTATATTTGTATTTCATATGCACCAACTTAGTGCACCACTGAGAGTCTTTTTAAAGGTTCAAGGCTGGGCTGTGGAGAGATACTGAGGATGGGTCCCTGACCTGAAACACCATAGTGCAGAGCTATACATCATGAACTATACAGCTAGATTTCCCCAAAAACTACACCAGTATCCCTGCATAGTCCTCTGCAGAGTGATATGAAGACACAGCAGCTCATGAAGCAAGCTTATTTGTATTTCTACATGGCATAACATCTCATGATACAGGAATACCTAAAGAAGCTGGGCATTATGAACCATACTGAAAGACTTCACTTTTACAAGAGAATCAGTTTCACAGGGTAAAGGCTGAGGGGACTTTTTGTTTGCTTGGGTTTTTTTTCCTCCTTGGGAAAATTTTTAAATATGAGCAAGTAATGTTTCACTAATTTTGTAAACCTACAAAAGTGTCAGTCTCTAGAAAAATGAACTTTCTTTAATCAGGATATTTATTGCTATAGCCATGTGGAGCTCCAAACTAGTTCATATTTACAACAGTACAAAAATTCCCACTGAGTTTCGGCTCTTTGTGACCTACAAAAGCAACTGGTTCACAACCATAGCGTGGTATGTGTCCAGTTCATGCTTCGTCATTCACTGGTTGTCTTTCTCTTCTAACACATCCTACATCAGGTAACAGTCACACATCTGTTTGATTTCCATTTTGAATTTGTAGACTTATTTCACAAATGTCTATAAATAAAGCACAATGAACAAAAATAAATTTTACAGAAGCCTATAAGGACAACGCAAATAAAGAAAATTTACTGACATTAAAAAAAAAAGTTAATCAACCACTTGGAGGCATGTAGAAACTTTTGTGAATGTGGTATAAAAATAGAGCAGGATCCTTTTCCCTGAGTTTACCAGTTTGTTAAATGTTGCATGTATTTTTTTCACCCTGAATTTTATATATTGTTTCATTCAGAGTGGAAATCACTTCTAATGCCCATGGCACAAGCTGCTTCTGGGTTTCTTCCTGACAGAGTATATCCAGAATACAATATACTTGTATACTGTGTATGAGCAGTCTGCCGTATAAGCATGCTCATGTTCTTGGCAGTAGCATTAATAAAAACAATGCAGACTACTACTGTAATAAAAAATATGAATTAGAACAGGGGTTAAATCTGGTTGAGCATCATTATAGGCTGCCCCAGTGAACTAAATTTCAATGGGGTTTGGTTCTATGGTTTAGAATAGTCTCCATTAAATATAGGAAAATCCGGTTAATTAATTAGCCCTTAGTGTTAAATGAGTTTTTTAAGCCTGAGAGACAAGGGGAATGTGGGATTTGTGGGGACTTGACAGGGAACAGTTAATGATGTTAAACGCAAAGTGACTGTTAATATAGGCTACAGTACCTGAGAGTCAGAAATACAGTCAGAGAGATAAATGCAAATAAAGCACCAAGGTTTAACAGGAAATGAAGAATATTAATTTACTCTGGATATTCAGATTGTCTTTATATGATTTAAATTTTTTTGATGGCTACAGTGCCAGAGTCACTCATTCTCTGACTGTACAAAGGATATGTACAAAGAGTGACAAGAAATGTTATGCAAAATGTGAGCTGTCTTTTTCTGAACATTTATTTTGTTCTTTTCCTGGGTGATTTGCCAGCATGTGGAAGAGCTGCATATGAAGAGCTGTCCTTAGGAAAGGGAGGCTTTATACGATTGCCTTCACATCTCTTTGTTCTGGGACAATCCCAGCAAGGATCAGACCTGGGCTGCGTCAGAAACCGCCTTAAGGCTTCTCTACCTGGTCACACTGCCTGCCTGGCCACTCTTTTTTGCTGAGTGGACTTTTAGCCTCTTAGAGGACTTCACCCTGATCTTCTCATGAGGACATTTCTCTGTGCCTTAGGGCTTTTTCATTCTTCCCCCTGTCCTGCTTTTCCCTCACAGTATGCTTACCAAAAAGGTGTAATGGTATTGGTGTGGCTCTTCAGGGCCATGACCAACCCATCCTTGTCTTGTACACCTCCTCAGGGCTCCCCTCACACTGCTCAGGGCCCAGGACTTCCTGTCACCCTCCTGGGGCTATTGGTCCCTGCCCCAGTGACACTACAGCACAGCCAGTCTCCAGCTCCCCACAGCCACACCCTGCCTGGCCATGGGCCATACCAAACTATGCCCTGCTGTGTGCCTATGTCCTGGCCCAGTCTTTCCCCAGTCCTCCTCCCAAAGTTCAGTCTGTCCATCTTTGTCTGTGTCTGACACCCATTTCCCTCACTGGACCTCATCCTGACTCCCCCAGCTGTGAGCTGGTGTTCTGGCCTCACTTGGGCTCTCCTTCAGCTGCTGGTTTCCTAGCCCGCAAGAAGCAGCTGACCCCCATTGCCCCCAGACATAGCCCCCAGCAAATACGACCACACCCTTCCTTCTGTTTTTATTCATGTCCTCCCGTCCATACACACCACACCACTACGGTAGTCAGGAGTTATTTGTAGTTAAATACTGGCATGCATGTGGAATGAGATTCATCCTCTTTAACTTTCTGCATCTACAAAGCAGCTGTCTCCATCTCGGTTGGTCATTCTAGGTTGTCATCATCTTCAATGGCAACAGGTGACCATACTTTATTTATCTGGCCCATATCAGCAATTTACATTGGGAAACAAAATGTAGCAAGGTGTAAGTGGTACAAGGGTGAATGGGAAGCATGTACAGGGTTTGGGCTCTTCTAAGATGCTTCTGCATTCCTTCAGCCCCTTGAGGCTGCACTATATTCATGGAGCCTGGAAGCTGGCAGATGTGTTCAAAAACTAGGCGTTTATGGACAGCTCTCTGACAGCCACTTCTCCCTATATTGAATCCAGCTTTGTGTATTTTTACTTCCAGCCTTTACTTGAACCTTATGCTAATTCTATGCAACATGGATAGTAGGTATTTTTTTTTTATCAGTTTTGTGGATGGACAGTGATCAGGGACCTCTTGAGATGATGGTCTGTCAGACTATAAATCAAGGAGGATTTCTCCCTTAGCAGCCACAAAGATTAAACAGACTAATGAATCAATGTTTTAGACCATCCACTCTGGGGAGCCTTCACTTAAGTCCCAGCACTGTTGGTCAGGTCAGAAAATGCTCTTTTCTGTCAAATGGCAGGTTTCCCTCTGTGGTGGTGTGCATTCATCCTCCTTTGTGTGAGCTGTAAAAACCCAGCAGAGGCAGATGTCAATCCATACTGTTGTGACACTTCCTCGTTCAACTCTAAAACTTTGCAAAAGCATTTTATCATCCAGCAATTGGCAAGAGAGGAGAGGCTATGTTTGTTCATTTTGCAGAAATCAGTGTAAAAGTTAATCTTTCTATTTTTCCTTTAATTAGGCAACAATTTCTGTTGAAGAATGAGCTATTTATAACCATTCTCTTTCCCCAAAGCATCCAGCTCTTTGTTTTTATAATGTTTGCTGGCACTTTACCTGCATCATTGTTCAGTCTCTTAAACTAAATAACACCACATATCTAATTTTATTCTCAGGTGGTTTTTTTAGCTAAAATCTTTATGGAGATACTGGATTCTGTTTACTTTAGCAACAGTTCTGTGATGCTGAAATGATCATAAATTACTGCATATGTACTTTGAGGAAGATATTCTGTTTAAGTTCATATATTCTGTCCATCTCTCTGACAACTTAAGCACTGATATTAGAAAGGAACTTCATATGATTAAAAAAACATTAATGTAAAGTATACCATATTTCTGTTAAGGTCTATAACACTGAAGGCACATACCCCAATAAAATAATGCAATGGGAAAAAAATTGGCTAAAGTAAATAATTTTTTAGACCTTTTTGAGCAGGAAAAGTACTTTCCTGGTGTTTTTTAAGAATAGAAATGTTGTGAGCAAGTAATATATGCACTTCATTCAGTACTTCCTCTGTGATTTCTGTTCCTTGAGTGAATAAATGAAGAGCTTTGTCATCTTTGATTTGACACTATTTAAAAGCACAGACCTGTAACTCAGGAGATCCAATGATGAAACAGGAAAATAAATGACTGTATTAAAAAAGTTACTTCCCAGATGGTCCCACATAGAAGTTCTGATCTGAGTACTCACTAATTAAAGAGAAGGTGACTGGAATCTAAATTTTTCTAATTTTATATCTGACTCTTATCTACATATGAGCTGCCTAAACACATTTCATTTTTGAACATAACCCAAAAAAGCACTTAAGCAGGTACTTAACTATAAACTGATGTCTGACTCCTACTACCATAAGTAGAGATGATTTCCTGAATGTGGACCATGAAGGAATTTCAAAACTAGGTCCTAATTTTGCCAGTTAAGGGAAACAGATCACAATTTATATATTTGAAATAATTTTTTCTAAAAAGATACCAAGTTTTCAGGTATTTTATGTTCATGGAAGCTGGCAAATATTTCAAGATACACTGAAATCCTTTAATCAAGAGAAAAAGAGTTGTCTACAAGGTAAACCAGTTTACTGTGGTTCTTATACCGTGCTACAGAAATAATGGGGTTTTTTTGGTTAAGAGATAATTTCAGTCTGTACTGTCTTCTCTTACCTACTGGTAATAGTGGATTCATTATTTTAAACAGCAAAACTCATTATTTTGTTCCATTTGCATGTGTGTGCGAAACCACTTTCAGAAAAAGACATATTGCTAAACTGAGGTAGAGAGGCTTAAACATGGTTTTTTGCACAACAAAGCTAAGTTTTTGTCTGAAGCATCAGCTGAAACTTGGAATGAAAATTAGCCAAGGAAACAGGCAAAAAAGGTCTTAAAACTGATACAAGTCTTTCATGAGAAGCATCACAGTGCCTGTAGAGAGTAAACAATCTAGTCTCAGGGAATTTTTTACTTTGTTCAATTAATTGCCACTTTGTGCAAACTTCTAAATGATCATTTGGTTATTGAGAGAAGAACCCATGGACAAGTAAGTAACTCTTAGGTAAACACCTAGAAAAAATAAAGGAATTTCTCCTTTCTCTGGGCTCACAGTAAGCCAAATTCCTCCTTCTTTTTCCGATCTCAGTTTCCTGCACTTTTGCAGGAAACTTCAGTGAGGAAATGTTACTTCAGAGAGGAAATGTGTGGCAGAACAGATTCTGGGTTGTGTGCTTAGTGGTTTCTGTATATAGCTCTTCATTTCTTGCTGGTTTTCCTCTACCCCAGCATAGCTCACCCACAGATGCAGTTCCTGAAGGGTGTCCTTACTCTGAAGTGTCCTCACTCTGAAGAGTGTCCTCACTCTGATATGCACCACACGCTGCCACAACCCCTCAAGAGTGTTCCTGCCCACATTGTGGATTGCTGCCCTCAGGGGTGTCTGTTCCCTGCTGCAGGTCACCCATGACCACAGTCCCTGGAATGTTCTCCCTCCATCATGAAGTGTCTCATTCCAAGGATGTATCTCCCGCCTTGTCCTCAGCTCATCCTGAGCATTCATTGGCCTTTGCAGTGTCCATCAACGGGGCTTTCACTCACTATCCCCTAGCTTGCAGAGAGAGCATGCAGAAACTTAGCCTAAGAGTGTAAAGCAAAGCACAGAAGAAACTTAAAACCTTCTTTACAAGGCAATGGCTATATTTCTTGCATTTCCAGTGTATAATGACATAGTGTTCTCATATTTGTATTGTCTTCATAACAATTAAACTGTACTGGTAGATCAGCTAGGGGAATATTCCTCTCAGGTTTAACATATATTAAAAGAGCAAAGCAGTCCCACTGGTGTGTGATAAGATAGCCAAATACTGGAAATTTGCTGGTCATTGGAAAGAAGAGAATGAAATTCTGTGAAATCTTGTGGGAATGCTGTAATTCTACTGGAGCCAGGATTTCACCCTATACTCTAAAATGAAATCCCAATCAAATTATTCTAGAAAAGTTAACTGGTGATTACATTACTGTATTCATTAACGTCTCTATTAATCTTAATTTCATAAGATAGGAATCAAATAATTAAATATTATGCATTTATGTTTTAGTGAAATGCAAAGGAAAAGGTAAAGGCGTGAACTGAAAAGTAAAGATGTTTTCAAATTTAAAGAACCATGTGATCTGTATATCGCTGCATGAGCAGGAAAGATAAGGGGCCATATCAAAGACATGTAATTGGATTAAAGAATGATATCATCATATGGTCTCTTTATTCTTTAGATTAAGTCATTGTCTGTCAGGAAAAAAAACAGAACAGGGAAGAAAAGGGCAGTAAAAAGAGAAAGAAACCTTTCATATTTTTCTTAAAACAAGACAAAACAAGGAATATTCAGACAGAGGAAGATGGGACAATCTGATACCAGTTAAGTCAATTACATGTCTCAGGCTAAATTTTGCACACATTGTTTGTGATAATTTGATTGAACAGTGGCAAACTCCAATTGCTAAATTTCAACCTTACTTGCAGTAGCACACGATAGTTCTGTCAGCTGGGATTAATGAATTTTGCATTCTGCGACTTTCTTTCAGGCCCTTGGGATAAGATTTACCACAGCTGAATTGTCATTGTGTATGTGTTTAGGAGTAATCATGGGCATGTAGGAGAGCATCCTGTAAGCAAATCACCTGAAGAGCTACAGTGCCCAGGTGTATTTATCTTTCGCTACTTCATACACCTTAAACACAGCACTAGGTAATGTGAGGAGCACATGATGGGCAAGAGTTCAGGTGTAGAGCTGAAGCTTAGATTTTGACCTTTGGTAGACTGCCCTAGGGGATGCCTACACCTATACTCTCCCCAACACCAGTACAGGTGTGCAACGCCTCTCTTCCCTGCCAAACCTGGTTGAGGTGGATCGGAAGGATTTGATGAGAGCTTACGTGAGATCAGAGGGTGTAAGAGAAGCTGTGGTGTACTGGAGGGTGGTCCTGGCCATGCTGTCAGACTGCAGAGGTCTGGTGACAGCAGATCACGAAGCTGGGTGTTAGCCGAAGGTTGTACATGGGTGGGCAGCTGCTTACAAAGTAGGATGAAAGTACTTGAGACCTGAGGCAGTAAAGAAGTCATGGGTTTGTAATCTTGGTTTGGAGAGCTTTGTGCAGTATGGCTAGAGGATGTGGCACCTTGCCACATGATTTTGGAAGGTGGATCCTAGAAGAAAAACACTTGCCCTTTATCTGAGCTCTGTAAGCGCTTAACATGGGTAACAGAGAAAAACAAATGTAAGCAGCACTATTTCTGCCAAAACACGTTCTTTGTAGAGCACATCCTCCTACAGTGAAAGTGGACCCTCCTGGCAAGGCTGGAGACATGGCAATCTTTCTGCATTAACGAGGAGCAGTTAACCAAATACATAAATAAGTTAAAAAACCCACAAGAACAAAATCTCACTGTTTCCATATGTCTCTTGGCTCCATCCCCTTAGTGGTTGTACTGCTGAAACTTCTGCATATTATATAAAGTCTGTTAACTGTGAGTTAGATATGAATGTGACCACATTTCTTGTGGATTTTGACACAACCCATGAAACCACCCAGAAAAGAGAGCCCTAGAAAGGATACCTGAGAAAGTTGTTGCTAATTTCACTCAATAAGTTCCACATTGCTCCTGTGGGAAAAGATAGAAACTCAGCAGTAAGGGAGCGTAATAAAAGAAGGAAAAATATCCCCCCCATGCAAACAAAGACAGGAAAACACACTAGGAAAGTTTCTATCCTATTACAGAAGCATAACTGTAATCCTTCCAGCAAAGTGACGTTAACAACCAAAGAGAGGCAGGAGCTCTCCAGAAACTCACAGTCTGTCATAGAGTATGTTCATAATAAGGGGAATAAGCCGACTTGTGCATTTACTTGGGTATGACATCACTGACAGCCAATTAGAAAGTTCCACTTGTGTCATTTCATAATAAAGAAAAGACTATTCAGCACTCACCGCATCAAAGAACGCATGTCACAGAGATTTGCACTGAAATGGGTTGATTAATTTTTAATGAATTATACTAGGAGAAGTTTCCTTGTATAATTTGCTGTGAGAATACCAGTTATAACCCATGCTTGAACAAAGAGTTTCTGCATGTGTGGGTTCTATATCTAGAGACACTGAGCAAAATAGAACTAAAAGTGGTGCAACTCACCCTAATCTATCCAGTTCATAACAGCAGTAAAAACAACATGGGGTGCACAGTAGTGCAGGTTTTAAGGACCATTTTATTTACTGAAAGTGTGTCCTGTAACTAGCAGAATGCCTTCCAACCGTCTTTGTTTTTAGTTCAAGAGTGGATGTCCCTCTTGAAAACAGGCCTTTGGTGAGCATTGCCTGGGCTCGGTATGGCTTTTAAATTCTGTAACCTATGCTATATGTCTTCAGACTTTGTGACTGAATATTCTTTTTTGCATGGGAAAGTGTGAATCTGTGAATCAGTTGATGCACAGGCTAAACAGCAAAATTAGGGACCAAAAGTGTGCAGCAGTATGGCATTGTTTGTATTTTGTAAAAAAAAAAAAAAGGCATGTCAATAATGTTAAGGAAAGCATTAGCTTTACAAGACTGGTGGAAAAGTCACCTAGCTGACCCACTGTGGAGTAAGACAGGGAAATAAGGTGCCATCGTCCATGTGTTTATATGCAAGTAGTCCTTTAGGCTTGCAGCAGACCTTTCCCACTAGCCATGAATATTCTTGTCTGCACAGGAGGCCTGACACTGGTACTAGTGTCAAGAACAGTACCCACGAATAAGAATTTCTTAAAGTTATCACAAACACACCTCTTTGAAAAGAGTAAATCCAGAGTTTGATGGGTATGTTTTCAGCATACCTGATTCCTTTCAAGAGTTTGAGACCAACCAGATTTAAACAGAGAACAGTGATTTTGTGAATTATAAATTAACTCTTGCTTCAAGCTGATTTCATAGAAAGCATGTGGTATTGAATTCATAGTTTAAAATTCAAGTAGTGAAGATGGACCAGAATGAAACTTTTTTATCTGTTCCCAACTTTGGTTAGGTAATACTAAATCTATGTGTAACCTCAGTTTCTACAAAATCAAATATATCAGACAACCTCCTTAACCCTATCTCATGTTACTCTACCCTGCTAATAGTGGCTTGGAATTGGGATCCAGACTGTTGTAATGCAAAGAAAGCGTGAACAGCAATTCTTGTCTGCTTTTTATATTGAAATAATCTGGATAAAAGTAGGGTTCCTATAGCTCCCTTATACAGAACCCTATATTAAATAAAATATGTTTCTCGAATAGTGAGAGTGAGCTGATTTTTAAATACTTTTATGCTTTTAATATTTGGAACAAGTGCCTGAAAAGCATTTTCTCTTTTAGTTCCTTGTCATATACATTCAGGATTTGTTATGTTACTTGGAGGCAACCAGGTGAATTTCCTCTGAATGTTGTTGGTGCTGATCAAGGAATGCCAACAAATAGTGAATTTTTATTTTAATTGATCTGACTGGAATGAGCTGCCACTCTTCTTTTCATATAAACATATCTCTGTATGGAGAATTCAGTTAAATTTTGTGCTCAGAATAATTTAGGATTAAAGGAAGAAATGTGGGTTCAAATACAGGAAGAGATTTC
Source organism: Apaloderma vittatum (assembly GCF_000703405.1). Taxonomy (NCBI): domain Eukaryota; kingdom Metazoa; phylum Chordata; class Aves; order Trogoniformes; family Trogonidae; genus Apaloderma; species Apaloderma vittatum. Next base: position 27,049 of record NW_009726830.1, read on the forward strand.
TCACTAAGATATTTTTCTCCTGTATCTAGCACTCCATAAATCAGAGAGGAGATACCTTAGAGTGGCAGCTGTAGAAAACAGAAGAAAAAAGTCTCATTAAAATTAATGCATAGTAGACTATAGAGTAAATTGAAAGACAACAGGATCTCAATGCATTGCAGTTGGAATTCCTGATTTAACAGTTTCTGCTACCATAAGTGAAAAAATATCTACAATGAGAAATTTGCCCTTTGATTTTACTACTATTCTTCATGTACAGTTTGCTATAGTTTTAAAATAGACAGGCAAAGAAAGAAAGATTTATTTGACCTACCTGTAAGCCTTGAAATATGTATTTAGCACAGCTGTTCTTTTGTGTTTAAACTCATCACAAAAATGCAGCTTTAATGTAACCCACCATTGATCTGCAGTAAGTGGAAACAAAATCTCTCCTTAATTAGTATCATCCAATCACTTTTTTACATTTCTACAGAACACACACTGTGAACTGTTTAATGGACTATTATTTAGAAGAGTGGCAAAGAGCTTGGAAAAAAAAAAAGGCACATAGTGAAAATAAAAACTAGCAGTGTCAATGAAAAATGTGTTGCAAAATAATGGAAAAAAAGATGTTTCGTTAAGATGGGCTTCACTGGTATTTTACTGTATAGATGAACACTGCTCCAATTACTGCCAACAATGGGGAAAGAGATAGAGAGATATAGATTCATTACTTTCAACACCCTTAACTGTCTACCACTGAATTCGCTTATCTGTTCCTTTTTCTACAGGACCTGCATGGAGGGGGGAAGGAATAAACAAAGAACTGAGTAGAGTGAATGTGTCACAAATTACCACAAACACACTGTGACTCAATGCACTTTTCATTTCTCTCCTCATTAACTGTGTCTTGCTCAAAATGAGAGACTGGTTCTAAACATAATCAAGTCCCACAGATAACAATTGACTTGACTGCTGGGGCAGTCATCACCTTCTAGCTACTGGGAAATAAATTTAGAAATAAAATGAGTTAAAATAAAATTCACTCTGCCCTCTTTTCTGTGCTCAGATAATTTGAAGGCCATCAAGGCCTGCAGAAACAATCCATCTCTCTGTGAAAAGGAAAGCAGCCTGTGCCACTACCAATAAGACATGTCTTTAGTGTTATCAAGAGTAAGTATAATTACACAGTGGAAAGGCCATCAAAGTGTCTTGGGCGCTGGTATTTTTTCCTGAGGTCTTCATCAATAGTGCTGTCGGAATGAAAGGAATAAGTGGGGGGAAAAAGGAGAAAAAATAATATCCTCCAGATTGGTGTGACTGACCTGCAATCTAGTAGAGCACATTATAATTTGAGAGCAGTAGGACGATTCAATAAAAATTTTACTGTCTTCCACTTTAAATCAGGAAGGATTAATTTCAAGAATCTTTGTGGATGCTTTTGTGGTCTTGGTTTTGTCACTGCTGAAATTTCTCTTCCAAGAGGCTAAAGGACTTCCTGTTGAAGGGTATTTGTACTTGCCAAGACGCTTTCCTTACCTCTAATAGCAATGTGGTTCTGATAAGCAGATTTCTGTCTGGTAAAGAGGAGGTAAAGGTATTTGTTTCTGTTGAACACTCTCCCAGTCCTGCACTTTTTTTTTTGGACAAAGTTAATTGATTCATTATACTTCTGTCAGGAGGAGCCAGACCTTGATGTACACGTTTGAATAGAATTCTATTCAGTAAAAAACACATGCGCAATGTGTCTGACACTGTTTTCCAGGGCAGGATTTCAAAAGTATATGCCCAAGCCCTGGATGCGGTGCCTTAGTCTGGTTAATAAATGTTGCTCTGGCAAGAAGTACCTCTGATCTCTGGGGAGGATTATGCATGAAGAGATAATAGGAAGATCTGGATATACATATAGAGCTAATGCAGGCAACTTGCTAGCTGATTGTCTGATAATGGAAATGGTTTTAAGAACAGAGAAACACCCCAAACCTACCTATTAAGTTTCTCCTGGCAGCCCTCTGTTAAATAAAAACAACATGTTAGTAACTGTGGTGTAAGTCCTGAGAATAATCAGTTTGATTATTGGAGCCAATCATCTAATCATCAGCATCCCAGCACTCATGTTGTTCTTGGAACTTTCCTTCTCTGTGGCTACTAGATCTGGAAATCACAACATCATAAATGGTGGAGACTGTTTGCTGTAGGGCAGATCAGGTCATTAAAAAGTTTTAACCAGTCCGTGGGCATTTAAGTCTGCACCAGTGGTTTGTTTCTGCTGTTCACAACATGAATATATTTTCTAAGCCTCAGTTTTTATTAGATTTATTACAAGAAACAAGATTAATTGGGCTATACGACTTTGACAAAACTCTAGTTCTTAAAAAATAATTATACATCTCTTGGAGTCCAAAAGAACTGAAATAGAGCAGATCCAGCAATATGGCCAAACATAACAAATTGAGAGGAGCAAGGCTAAAGAAATGTAACTGAGAGAATGCAAATGCGAAATCTCCCTGATATATTCCCTTTAAACTTCAAGGAGTTTTTATTGGACGACTGGCAAAATAATTTCTTTTACTGAGGTTTTGTTTGGACACCAGTATTGCCTGGAATTTGGAGGGCAAGGATGTGAAGTCTTTTTCTAAAAAACTCTGTGACAGAAGTTCCATTTAGGACAGTAAGCTCTGAAGATTAACGGCTCTGTCCTGCCTAGATCTAGATTAATTAACATTCAGATAAGAGGATAGACTGAACCACATATTCTGCTTATGAGGAATTTGGGATTCACAATAGTGGGAAATGGTTGAACCTCTGCTTTTATTTAGCTCTTCCGTTGTACTGGCTGAAAGGGCACGGTAATGGGAACGCAGTTATAGCATGTCAGCTGTATTCCTTCTAGCATATGTCTTTATTGCTTTCACAGAATTAGTAGAGATACTATGTCAGGAAAGTGCATGAACACTAAATTAGCTATAAAGAGGTTTATTTCAGAGTGGATGAATGGGAGCTGTGGCTATAGAGATCCTGGAAAAGTCTACATTAGTCTGCCTAACTACTCATGTGACTGAGGTGTATATCCTAGTACAGTCTAAAGTTGAATGGCTTCCAGAATATAAAACAAGCAAGCAGGATTAGACATATTTTTTGGTAGCATTAACCCTTTTAGAAAGTAGATTTCTGTTTTCTAATCCATGTTGAAAAGCCATTAATGACAAAGAATTTTGGTTCTGTCAAGTAACTGAGAAATAAATCCAGTTATTATCAGATCAAATTTGTTCAATCACATTAAAAAGAAACTCAATAAGCTAAGTCTTTTTTATGTGCCATCATAACCTCTTGTCTAACAATAAAATTCATCACCCAAGTAAGACTCTACCTTCTTGAATCAGAAGTTTGATCCCCTGCTAGACTAGTGGGCACTGACAGAATCCCCTCGTTCGGAGGTCTGTTTGGGGTCCAATTAGCCCAATGAACAGGGAAAAGCAGTTGCAAAAAATCCGTGGCTTCCTGCCACTGTAGCAGATAAGCACTCTGCAGAGGCACCTCTAATTTACCCGAGATGGTTGGGCATTGCCAATACTCACCTTGCTGCAGTTTGTCTCTTCCAACTATTCCTCTGGAACATGTCTGACAAACACTTTTATTGCTGGATATAGTGGCTGTAATCTGGTTTAAAAGTTGGTAGAGCTGCCTTCAAAAGGTGGATGGCAGTGGGATCCACTAGCTTTTCCACTTTCAAGTCACTCTGCCATGGTCATGAGTGAGAAAGTAGACTAAATAGAGAAGACAGTTTCAAACCCAGTAATTATTATTCTCCATGTAACTGATACTCTCCCTAGTATTCATACTTCCAAAATTTTACTGAAGTTTAGATTATACCAATATTTTGGTTATGTTTGAGGCTGCTTATTTACTCAAAGGTCTGTTCTGGGCAGGCAAACAGCAGGAGGGACATTTATGATCTATACATCATTATGTTAGCAAGAAGTCAGAAATGACTGAATATGGCTTCCAAAAAAAATTAAATAAAAACACAGCATTTTTTCCCAGCTCAAGATTCATAAATATAAATGGCCTGTATCACGTGCAATTTTTCCATGGGAGTATTATTTGGCACAGCTTCATGCTGTGCCAAATTTGTGGTTTCTTATGTTATTGCTTTTGAGAAAAATCTGGTTTTGGCACACACATACAAACACACAAATTGAAAAGGGAAATATTTATACTGTGAAATTAAACTTGTTCATATCTTCAATGATGATTTCTTAAAGAAAAATATATGACAAGCCACAGAATGGTGTAACCTAGCTTTTGAGTTCCCTGTATGAAACAGCCACAAAATTCATTTGAAAACAAATAGTACTATAAAGAATTAAAGAAAGAAAATCAGGCATTTGCATGTATAAAATACCTCATACAACACATCTTCATTCTGAAAGTCTAAAGAGAGCTAAATGTTTCTCCAAATAGCTTTTCAAGGACATTATTTTTTATGGGCAGGATGTTTCTGTTTCTGTAGGCACCTAAAATATGCTATTAGATTACTTCATTGAACTGCTGTTAGGCTAAGTACAATATGCTCAGTGTTGCTGTATTCAGTGGACAATGAAAGCTCAAAGCCAGAAGAAACTAAGTAACATCTAAATTATAGATGTTATGTGTCAAGATGAAAAAAACATAAACAGTATAAAGGATTACACACTGAAATTTCTGCTTTTATGTAAGTTTTGTTATGGAATCCACTTGCACACAGAATTTATTATTAAAGATCACATGATTCATACTAGATAGTTTATGTTCATTTTATAGTCAGATTCCCATATAGATATAGACTTCTGAAGTGTAAGTATATAAGTTTCTGTTAACTGAAATAAACCCTTTTGCAGTCAGTGGAGACTAATGTGTAGTTTTAAGGTGCAATTCATCTGACCTTGGAGAACTATGTGAAGCACAAGCTAAAATGGACATCCGTTCCCACTAAAAAGAGCCTCTTGTGAATAGCTCACAGGTAAGTGTCTGCATGGAGATACTTAAACAAATGAGAATCCTAGTCCTGCTGTCTGCTACAGTACATTGTTGTGGTTTGACCCTGGCTGGTGGCCAGGTGCCCACACAGCCACTCTCTCACTCGCCCTTCTCTGCTAGGCAGGGGGAGAAAATATATCGAAGGCCTCAAGGTTTGAGATAAGGAGAGGGAGATCACGTGCATTTACTGTCCCAGGCAAAACAGACTCGATTTTGGGGAAATTAGTTAGATTTATTAAAAGAACAAATCAGAGAAGAGTAGTGAGAAATAAGAAAAACAAACAGATCTTAAAAGAAAAACACCTTCCCCCGGATCCCTCCCTTCTTCCCGGGCTCAACATCAACCCTGGTTTATCTACCTCCTCCCCTCAAGCGGTGCAGGGGGACAGGGAGTGGGGGTTGCGGTCAGTTCATTCGATGTTGGTTCTACTGCTGCTGCTTCACTCCAGAGGAGGACTCTTCATGCTTCTGCAGGGCCACTGTGGAGTCCCTCTTATGGGAGACAACCTTCACACTCTCTTCTCCAGTGTGAGTCCTCTCACAAAGGGCAATCCAACACAAACTGCCCAACGTAAATCACCTCACAAGGGGCAATCTGCCCCAACATGAGTCTGAGGTGCAGTCCTTCAGGGGAAACTGCTCCAGCGTGAGTCCCCCGCAGCGTCACAAAAGTCCCACCAGCCAACCTGCTCCAGCGTGGGCGTTCCTCTCTTTCATGGGCTACAGGTTCTCAGCCTTGGCCAGCAGCGGGTCGCTCTTTGGAGCCGGCTGGCATAGGCTCTATCAGACTCAGGGGAAGCTTCTAGTAGCTTCTTGCAGAAGCCACCCCTACAGCCCCACCACCACCTAAATCTGGCCAGGCAAACCCAATACATGCACAAAGCAGGAAAACTGTAAAGATAATGATATGGAGGGATTAAGGCATTATAAAATATTGTAGATTAATAGGAAAACCAGAGTTGGAGATAGATTTGAGCATTAGGAAGGCTTCTAACTGCTGAAAGAGTAAAGCATGTGTAAGTCAAATATTGCTGGCATGTCTGGTGTTCTCTAAAGCAAGTGTCTCTCAGCCTCTTTGTACAGTACTGGAAGGTCTCACTGGGAAATAATTACGGGCTTGGCTACAATACTCTCAGTTTACTAGCCAAAATCTGAAGGAGGGAGACAGTTATGAGGGACAGAAAACACTAAGAAAAGGATTAGGATCAAGGCTCACAGCAAATAATGGTATATGGTGTTACTAGTAAAGTGGAAGGGAAGAAAGGTATGAAAGCCTTCTAAAAATTTGCTGATGTACCTGGAATAAAATCTTCTCAACAGTGTGTGACAGTTATCTGGAGATTGTCCTCTGGAGCCCTGGACCCATGAGTCCCCAGAGGAAGTCAGGATAAAGGAGGAGTTTGCCTTGGTTGAGGAGGACTGGGTTAGGGATCAGTCAAGCAATCTGAACGTTCATAAATCCATGAGCCCTGATGGGATGCACCTTCAGGTGCTGAGGGAGCTGGTGGAGATCTTTGCTAGGCCACTCTCCATCATCTTTGGAAAGTCATGGCCAACAGGAAAGGTGCCTGAGGACTGAAGGAAAGCAAATGTCACTCCAGTCTTCAAAAAAGGGTAAGAAGGACGACCTGGGTAACTACAGATTTGAAAGCCTCACATCCATCCCTGGAAAGGTGATGTAACAACTTGTCCTCGATGCTGTCTCTAGGAATATCAAAGATAAGAGGGTCATTAGGAACAGTCAACATGGTTTTGCCAAGGGGAAGTCATTTTTGACCAATCTGATAGCTTTTTATGAAGACATAACCAGGTGGACAGATGATGGCAGTGCAGTGGACATGCTTTATCTGGATTTCAGTAAAGCATTTGACACTGTCTCCCACAGTATCCTAAATTGAGGAAATGTGGTCTGGATGATCACTACCTGATCATCCAGACCACAAGTTTGCCAGTGACACAAAACTGGGAGGAGTGGCTGACACACCAGAAGGCTGGGTTGCCCTTCAGCGAGACCTAGACAGGCTAGTGGGCTGGGTGGGGAGAAATCTTATGGAATTCACCAAGGGCAAGTGTAGAGTCTTACACCTGGGAAAGAATGACCCCATGTGCCAGAATACGTTGGGGATTGACCTGTTGGAGAGCAGCGTAGGGGAAAGTGACCTGGGTAAACAGGATGTCCATGAGCCAGCAATGTTCCCTTGTGGCCAAGAAAGCCAATGGCATCCTGGGATGTATTCGAAGGGATGTGGCTAGTAAGTCAAGAGAGGTTCTCCTCCACCTCTATTCTGCCCTGGTGAGGCTGCATCTGGAATATTGTGTCCAGTTCTGGGCCCCTCAGTGCAAGAAGGACAGGGAACTGCTTGAGAGAGTCCAGCACGAGCCACAAAGATGCTGAAGGGGGTGGAACATCTCCCTTATGAGGAGAGGCTGAAGGAGCTGGGTCCCTTTAGCTTGGAGAAGAGGAGACTGAGGAGTGATCTCATTAATGTTTAAAAATATGTCAAGGAGGAGTGTAAGGAGGATGGAGCCAGGCTCTTCTCAGTGATGTTGAGTGACAGGACAAGGGGCAATGGATGCAAGTTGGAGCATAGGAGGTTCCACAAAAACACCAGAATAAACTTTTTCACTGTGAGAGTGGCAGAGCAATGGAACAGGCTGCCCAGGGTGGCTGTAGAGTCGCCTTCTCTGGAGATATTCAAAGCCTGCCTGTTCCTGTGTGACCTACTCTAGATGGTCCTGCTCTGGCAGGGAGGTTGGACTAGATGATCTTTCAAGGTCCCTTTCAAACCCAAACATTCTGTGATTCTGTGACTGTGATGTTGTGATTCTGTGATTCCGTGATTTGATCAATTTAAAAATCCAAACCGTGAGAAACTTGGTTTTACAAAATGCACTGACAGAATGAAAGAAAAAGGAGCTGTGAAAAGAAGAAATTTGAGTGCAGGGTACAGTGTAATAGTTTTTCAAGGTCAATATAATTCCTATTTTCTAAACATGTTTGTTGCACAGAGTGTAATAAGAATATCAGGTTTGTATTTCCATCTGTTTGCTTCAAACCAGGTCTGTGCTCCAGCATGAACAATTGAAGCTCTGATGAGTTAGAAGTACTTTCGTTCATGATGCACTCTGTAATACTGCCAAAGTATACTGATTTCCTTATGATAACTCTTAAGGGGTTTATAAGTTTTAATAACCATCACATGGTCACAAGTTGATTTTATGGAACTTTGTTCATTAGTCTCAGCAAAATACTGCAGCACAAGTAAGCATTTCTAATTGAGTTGAGTAATATGCTGAAAAGATAGTTATCACACAAAGCAAATAGAAAAACAGTCTAAAGACTTTTATTTTGTTTAGAATTGAAGTCTGGCAGCAGTTTTATCCTGAGTCTTAAAGAATCGTATAGTAAGCGTTTAAATTTGTATTCTCATGAAATGCTGAGATCAAAAGTTAACAGAGGTATTATTTGTGAAATATGAATGATCTTTGTAAATCTTTTTCTAGGCTCAGGTAGTCTAGAATTGAGCTCGCTCCAAGCATTTATGGACAAAAGAGGAATAAGGGCAATAGGAGTTGCAGAATAGGACTTACCAATGCCTAACTCGAAAACTGATTCTGACAACACTGCCCTGGCAGGTAACTAATCCCTGAGTTTCAAAGATAGGACTCACCTTCATCCTCAGAAATATAGGTTAATTCATCTAAACATAAGTGTCTATGATTATGCTAATCTCTAAGCCCTTATATTTAGGTGTCCTAGAGCACCTAAGCTATCAGCACAGGCTTGGTAGATGTAACATAGGAATTGTGGTCCACTGGACTAATAGCATTCAGCCAGCAAGTCTATCAGGGCATCTCAAATACATATGTTTAGGCAAAAAAAAAATTAGTCAGCAGAGCTCAGTTCTCCCAGTGTAAAGGAAACATCTCATCTGGTAAAACAAAGACCTCTCTAGATTCACCTGACCATGTTAACTAAGTCTCAAGTGAATATAGTGAGAATTCAGTCTCTTACTTTACATGCAGACAGATACTTTTAGACATCTAAATTCAGGTCTCTGAAGGTATAGCTGAGCCTTAATGTTTCCAAAAAATAAATGTTTGGGGTTTTCTAATGTTTTTTAGAAATCGCTTAGTAAATTAACAGGATAGAATTCTAAAGCCTAGAACCTGTCTGTGCCAAAACCTGATCAAGTTGAGATATTCTTTCAGCATCCTCTGACGAGCTAACTCTTATAAGCCCTCTAAGAATGTCTCTGGAGTGGGACTCAGTATGCAATGACAGTTGACTTTGTTCAAAGTACAGCTGAAGAAAAGTTCATGCTAGTCCTACTGCTATTACTATTCCCCTCTGTACAGTGTACAAGAAAGGTCACAACAGTCATCCAAGGTATGGAGGGACTAAGATCAGGTTTCTTGTTTGACTCTGGGGTTTTAAGTCTGAGTACATCTGCTAAGGACAACGAATTTTCATGTACATCTAGGACTCTCCTGACAAAGCATCTCTAACAAATGGCTTTAGTTTATCTTTCAGTTCATCTTATTACAAATGTCAGATTTGATGCTTCACACCTGATGGATAGCAGGGCATGCTCTGGGATTCTGATACCCAAATTCTTCAGTCTAGCACCTCTGCAAGAGTGTACACTCACATCTTCACACAGAAACCAGAGCTCACTAGGGCTTGCACAGGAATGTGCTCTGTCTTGACATAGAGGCTGGCCTGAGGAACCTGGATCCTGTAGCATGAATGTTTCCAATGAAGGTCCAAATCTCTGAAAGTTATGTGTATTTTTACTAGCTCATGAAGTCATCAGGTTTTATTTGTCAAGGACATCTTCAGGCTTGCTTTCTTTAGATTATATGATTCAGTTACCTGCCAAAAGCAATCAGGACAATGCTCTGGTTTCAATGACTAGTGCTAAATGTGATATTAACAATAACACTCATAACTGTTATAAGAGCTTTATATTCAGACTGCAAACTAATGAGCATATCTGGTGAACTCTTTGTGAGATTTTTTCTGTTACCTTATCCGTGTTTTTAATAACATAATTCAGAAAATGAAAAACAATGTCAGATTACCATAAAAAATAGACATATACACATTGATAATCTACAAAGGCCTAATTAATTCAGTATCTCTAGGGTATGTCATAATTTACAGATCCAAAATTATGAAGAATTACCTTGTTAATGTCCTTTGAATCTGACTACAGGTGTTCTAGCAGTGTTCCAGGAAGAGAGTTATTCAAATCACATTCCCATTTCTGGTGGAATTTTTATCATTTGTGTGGCTATGTTTTGCCAACAAAAAATGAGAAAAGAGAAGACTCTGTTCACATTCATCTGTGGGGATTCAGCAATTAAATCAATTTGATTAACCAAAGACCTATTCTGCTGTGTATTTACATACTGTAATTACGAATTGGCAAATAGTGGGAAAAGTGGGAGCGTGGGATAGCGTGTTTTTCTATCAGTTGTTCCAATACAAGGCCTGTAATACTTCTAAATAAACAGTGAGATCTATTCACTGTCTCAGCACTCCAAACAGGTCAGAGGAAGCAGTGTTTTTAGTGGGCTGTCTGAGACTGCAGTCTAACATTCAGAAAATTAAAGCATTCTATTATATTTAGCAAATCTTTAAAAGCCACTAGTAGAACTTCTAAAAATGGTTTTGTCCCATCTTTTGTGGTCTATGTTTTCTTCTACTCTACCACCAATATAATGGTCAGTTTCCTTTAGATGTACCGAGGATGCAGGTTCAATCAAATTAGTTCGGTTTCGAGAGTATTTGGTTGACATCAGACCTCAGTTTGGACTACTGAAAATTGAGTAGTGCCTGGTTGAAGAAGGCCATGAGGAAACTAGCTAACAGGCTAAATCACTGAGGACTGCAGCCTGGAAGCTCAGCTGCCAGGCTCTGACTGGGTGACTTCCCATGTGCTTCCTGTCCAAGATGAGGAAGAAGCATTTAGGAGCACCAAGGGGACGTAACTGCTCCGAAGACTTTACAGTCCTGGGGCATCTCAGGGACCTGCAGGGTCTTCACAGAGCTCTTCACATTTGTATGCAAACATATTGAACAAAACTATTTGAATTTCTTCCCAGCTACTTAGTTATTGATCTAATGCAACTGCTGAGAGAGAAAGAAAATCTGGAACTGCTGAAGCGCCACAATACACATCTGTGTAAATGATCAATAGTGCTAAATCATACCAGAACACAAGAGTCTTGATTAACACATAGCCCCTAGTGTTTGAAATAGCTCAGTCTACCATAGAAGACAGTTTCTTTTTTCAACTCTGAATTGAAATAAAAATGAACTCTGGTCTGACCTAATAGTACTAGTACTGATATTAATGTTGACCTTTTGCATCACTCAAATGAAAAAAGTGACACTTCTCAGTAAGTTTGCATATAGTCTTTAGCTTCTGTTTCAATGTTAACAGCTGTTTAAAAATATTCTGTCTTTATCCAAATATATATATTATTTAAATTATTCTATTTTCTTAACTATAAATCAAGGTATGTTTCTTGATTTAAAACACAAATCACTCTATTTATTTTTATTTAAAAAGTTTTCAGAGAAACCACCACATCCATTTCAATAGTTAAAATTAATTTATTCTTAAATATCAGAGACAATTTTCAGTTTGTATTTAGGTAGCTTCACCTCCTCTTTATTAGACCTTTATCTAATGGTAGTTTTAAACCATTGTTATGTCATTTTTTAGCCTTTTTATATAAAGGAAACAGATTGGCCCATTTACTGTAAGGTAGGTTTGCCAGGTTTCAGATAATTTCACTTTTCAATTTTTGACATCAAAGTTAAATGGCTGAGCTCAAAACCTTTTTGGAATTCCTAGTTCCCACTGATGATTCATCTGGAAGTCCTTTCTCCAAGTGTAGAGTAAGCACCTTATTTCTGAAAACCTGGGCTTGTGCCAAACTGTGTTAAGTTCCTGTGTTATGTTGCTCAAGTGGACCCTCTACTCGGTATGCTAATGTGAGTGACCACTTACATTATCACACACTTATCATGAAACATATAATTTCTGTGCCTTCTGCTATTTCTACAAGCAGTAATTCCAGGAATTGATAAAAATATTGAATAACACTAGTCTCAGAGTAGATGTCTCTGAAATCTCCAAACTGAAAATTGCCCATTTTCTGTTACTTAAACATTGTGCTCTGATTGTCTTCAGATCTGTATTTGCTCTTTGCCTTTGTTTCCAAAGCAATCCAATGTGCACCTATGAGAGATCTGGTAGCCTACTCTAGAGTAATGGGCTTTTTTGCCTCTATTTTTATTTCATTGACATTTTTTTTCTTCCCTATGGGTTCACAAGGGAATGATTATGATCATGCACAGCTATTGCTGTCCTTCTACATCATAGTAGTTTTAACCACAGAATGGCACAAAACTCAGAAAAGCTGTTATTTTTTGAGAACAGAGAAGTGGGAAGGAAAATCACTAAAGAAAGTCTTAGAGAAAGGTATCTTTCAGAAGTCCGATATTTCCTTAGGGTCAATAAAGAAGCTCAGCCTTCTGTTTCAGAGGTGTTGCAAGGTGGTTCATTTTAGGAACTGAAATGAAAAGACATCTGTCAAATATTCAATGGAAACAATATTTCTCTTTTTTAAAGGGCAAATTATTACTAGAAAGTATATCACTAGGCAGTCATACCTAAAATTACAATCCCAGCCTTGTAGATCCCATGCTAGCTAGCTCATCAGCTTTGTGTTTATGCTTGCAGCAGGGCCACCTAGAGCCAGTTGCCCAGTCCTATGTCCAGATGGCTTCTGAACAAGGAGGGAGACTCCACAACCTCCCTGGGTATATCTGGAGAGACATTTCTGTATTCTTCATGAATCTGTCAACTGAAAGGGAATTATAGGCTCATCAGTGCCTCTTCCTTGAGGATATACATAGAATGACTGATCTCTAGGCTCACTTTCCAGCATGCCTGCTGGAGGGCTGAGGACAGTCTCTCCTCTGAAGATATTGAGTCTTTGGAAACAGAGCGTTTTTCCTCTTAAGTTTTTTCTTGCTCCTGTACTAGTAGAGCTCTGTTACAAACCATTTCCTAAAAAGCTATAGGTATTTCCAAGATGATAAAATATCATTAATTTGCCTGCTCTTTATTTCAGTAAAAGGGTAGCTTAATTTTCATGTTGTCATATCCTTCTCTAGAGCACTAATTCATACTTGTGCCTAGGCCACTTAAAATAAGTCCATGGTCAGTTTTTCTGATAGTCCAATCTGTTTTTAGGATGTACTAGTGTCACTTTATTGGAAGACAATGACCAAAAAAGGGCTTTATGGACTCAGGGACATAATTTGAAACTATGTAGATGCTAGAACAAAGGGAATTCAGGAAGGAGTAAAAAGTTTTAATTTACTTACCTTTGTTTAGTAAGGAAGAAAGCTAGACAGAGGCTACTAAATTGAGAGAGTAAGAGGTGTGGCTAAGGCTATCATCCTGTTTTTGTTTTGTAAATATTTTTTCTGTAAATATATTTTGTTCAAAAGTACATGAGAGTGAAAATTCAATTTGTGGAACTATAAAGACTACTTTTATTTTTCTGCAAATTGCAGCATCATATGAACTTCTAGGTCAGCCTGACCTTGGTACCAGGGAAGATTA